>NC_056597.1:34374602-34382728 GCF_018340385.1 Cyprinus carpio
GTAGCAGTAAAATGTCATAATAGTTTTATAAATTAAAACAAACAATAAAATTGTTGTGTTTGAGCATTTTACCCGTCAGTAGAAACCCAGAAATCATGACATGTGAATTCATTTCTCTTCTCGTTGAATTCAGAGAAAGTGTCCTCAATGACGTTCTTGACACTCAGATCGCCAGTAATACTGTTGAAATAATGCTCTCTTCTCTCAGTGTAGAGTACAGTTATATGTCTGTTGCTGGATCTGACGTGATGAGAATCAAACACTAGCGCTGACGGACAGTATGTTTTAGTTGTCTTCATGTGAATGTTGAGGGTGGTTATGTGTGAAAATGAAACCGAGGAAACTTAACTGTGGAACTCACAGAAAACCACAACCTGTTTCCTCTGTTTTCTGTTCTGCCTCTATCTACCTTCAAGTGCTTTTCTGTTACCCTTTTGCTCTTTTCCCTGGCTACAACACCCATACAGGCAAAAACAATAAATACTTAAAAATATTTATATACTATATATATATATATAATATATATATTAGTAGAAAAATGTATAAAAGTTTTGCAGAGGTGTAAACAGTATCTAAAAAACTATACTTGAGTAAAAGTACAGACACATACGTAAATACATACATACATATGTGTGTGTGAATGGAGGCTAACAAGCTGAACAAGATAAGATAAAAACTGACTACAAGCCTCCAGAGACAGGAAGTGACCATAACAGTCCACGACACAGGCACAGAGAACCATGGTAACAAAAACAAAAAGAACTGATTTGTGAAGGGAGGCAATCACATTATCTATTAGAAACCCAAAATAAAACTCAGAATACCATCAAAATCTAAATGTCGATATATTTTAGAATATATATATATATGATATATATATATATGTGTGTTGTGTATATTCGCTTTTTTTTTTTATTTTCAAAATATAATTTACATTTTTTTTTTTTTATACATTTATTTTTATTTATATTGGTTGAATGGTTCAGAATGCAAAAGCCTCTAAATGCCGTTTAAAGACCATTTTCTTCCAAAATGAGTGACAAGAACCTATTCTTTGCCATTAAAGTGAGATTACTGAACACTGAGAGGCTTATGCATGTGAACTTTTCATTTAGAAGAAAAATTCAAACAGCACTGAGAGGCTTATGCATGTGAACTTTTCATTTCTAAATATATTTCAAAATATAAAAAATGGCCAGAAATATATTTGCTAAAATACCTTTTAAAACTTATTTACATTAAAATATTTTCATAATATATATAATTATCACAGAGGCATATATATAAAACATATTTAACATCATTAAATCATTATAAATCTTCTTTTGTTTTATAAATGCAGGATACTGAAATGTATTTTCTCGTCCCTGAAAAACATTAAGGAATATACAACTGTGTGTGTGTGTGTGTGTTTATATATGTGCACACATATATTGTCATATAAAAATTACATTATTTAATTAAAAAAAGTCGAAGTAGCATTGGACCCTTCTCAAAGATCCACCCTCCTTGGTTACTGTTGCTATGCTGCTCTCACACTACACTCTTGTAAGAGGAAACTGACAACACGCCAACAGACCGTGTTATTACACAAAATAATCATTAATGAACATCAGAGAGTATTTCACTTCCACTGTAGAATTATTACACAAAATAATCATTAATGAACATAAAATAGTATTTCATTTCAACTGTAGAAAGACAACAAAAAAAACAATTCATCATTAATAACACCAAACAAAATAAACTACCCTCCCTTATTATTTTTTCATAAAAAAAAACAAAATATTCATTAATAATTATTCATCAAATCACCTGTCAATCAAGCTCTCTGTGAAGGGTCAATTGGCATCATTGCAGAAATGCTGCTGTTTAAAGAAAACGAAATAACTCCAGAATATGGCTTGAACATTAAGTCACACTTTTCCTCCCTTCATATCAGTCCTGAAGAAAGAGCTGCATTGTGGAAGTGTAGTCTGTGTTGTTTAGCTGAAGCCTCACAGCTCTTCCTGGTAGCTCTGGTTGAACTTACCTGTTTGGTACAGTAACTGCTGCAGCCACATCTCATGTTTTAAAAAAAACCGAAGCAAAAAGACCCTGCTAGTTCTATATTTTGATGAAGCTAATTTGTTAGTATTAGCATCTCAGTGGAAACTGTACACATACCCGGAACAATTATAACAATCATAAACATAATTAAAAATAATTGAATAAAGCCAACAAGAATGAACTCAATTAGACTGATTTTCAGTAAAATCATGAAATTATGAGAAGTATGAGATGAATTTTCTCTTGGTGGCCTCAGCATGCCATAAATGCATTATATTAGTGGGGCTGCAAATCAGCACCATGAGCGTAAGAGGGGGAGAGAGAGAGCAGAGGAGAGCTTGTGTGAATAGGCTACTTCGTGTGTCCATCAACAGTGTTCTGCAGCAGCGTCTCTGCACAGTGCTGTGCTTACCTCATGTGAGAACTGTCAGGTTGTTGTATTTTTGAGGCAAGTCGGTAATGTTTTTTTTTGGGTGGTAGTCCTGTAATGTACGTTATTATAGCTTACTATGCGCAGTGATATGGAACTGTATGGTCAGGAGGCTGCCTGAACTACGTCTCGCACGTGGCGTTCCCAGAAAAATAATGTCACGACACAGAAACGTTCATCCGTACCCAATCAGATTCAAGAACTCAATGGCCCCCCCATAGTATTAAAATAATATCCAAATCAGAATACATTGTGCGCAAGCCAGAAGTAGCGTGGTTTTTTAATTTGTCCAAATTAATACATTCAGAAAATGAGTCCCGTAATTGTGCATGTCAGCGCTGTAAAACAATGTAACAATAGGAACGATGTTCAGATGGTAGAGTGTATAACAATGGATTATAGTTTTTTTGATAAATTGTGCAAATATTGATGATAAGTATTTATTATTGTGGAGCCTGTATTTTTATGATGTTAAATGAACTCAATTATGACTGATGGTGCAAGTAAATTCATGGAAAATTATGAGAAGGAGAGATGATTCTCTTGATCCTCAACCTCTCATAAATGAATCATATTAGTGGTGCTTGCAAAATCGCATGCACCATGATGCCAAACTGTACATGATTTAGTATCATATTATATGATGTGTTATATTATATTAGTTGAATGAATGGTTTGTGTTTGTGGAGTCTGATGGAGAGATGCTCGAGGTCTCACTGACGGGTCTCGTAGAGTCACATATGACACAAGTTTAGGAAGCACAGCTGTAAACTACAGTTGTTTCTGTGTCTCGGTCTCTCTGGATTACACTGACGTCCAGCGTCTTTGATCTACAGTACAGGAAAATAAGGAGTTAGTAATTAACAGAGGAAAACAACTCAACCAAAGTCAATCTGTTTAATGTTTTAAACACACAAATATGATTCATTCACACACCAGCTGCTGCCAGATCAACATCAAAATACTGTAAATCAGTGCGACAGTCACAGTCTTCTTCATCATCATTCATCAAAATAATGAGCAAGAGATGAAAACCCTGACTGTGTTTGTAGGGAAACTGTTAAGCAATACAGCTGTAAGCCATTTTAAATCCACCAAGTTTCTGAAGACTCACCTGTTTCAAAATCACTGGATTAAAACTCTTCGGACGGAAGGACCTGACTTATTTAAAACTATTCATAATTGAATCAAGTCTTTATTAAATGATTACTTATTTAAAACTATTCATAATTGAATCCGCAGAGCACATGCATGTCACCCTGAACCCGACCGGATGCAATCTCGAACAGTATAGTCGGTTTAAAACATTACCTTTATTCTTCTTTTTCTTTCATACAGCCACTATAATCAATGGGAAGTCCTATTCAGGAGTAAAACGCAAAGCCTCCGCAGTGATGAGAATACAAATGATGAACCTGAAAAACACCAAATCACTGTCTGAAAACACTGCAGAGACAGAAACAACCCTTTCACTGAACCAGAGCAGGAAACTGCTTTACAGAATGAATAAGTGAAAGGATGAAAGCAGACAGGAATAAGACTTACTGAAAGTCATGTTGCTATGACAACCATGCATCAGAGCTTTCACTTCCTGTTCTCATGAACAGTGTTACATTAAGTTCACTTCGTGTGAGATAAATATAGTGCAGAGGTGTGTTGGTGCTGTGTGGGGTGAACAAAACAGACGGAGTGTGTATTAAAGAAAATATGAAAGAGCAGAAGCTGATATGAAAAAACTGAGCTGGTGAGGAGATGTGATGATCGTGATGAGGATTCATGTAATGCTGTGGTCCTCAAATGAGGCGGCGACGGATATGCTAGAATGACGCATGTTTTTGAAAATGAGCTCGAGATTGTTGATCTGAAAGTATACAGACTGAGCTGCTTTAACTGACACAGTAAATATAACGTTAGCAGACTTTATGACAAGAAGAGACTGGAAATAGTAAGATTAAAATATCCAGTACCTGCAGGGTGCAATCAACTTTGATCAGGGTCCAGCATGAGCTAAATGTGTCTCAACAAAGGATCAAAGAGCAACTATGCTTTTCTCCAAAATATATCAGATAATCAAACAGGGGACTGTTGCATCAGGGGTTAGTGTAAGTTTGTGCACTCACCAGTGTTGGCTGATTGAGTTGAACTGCAGTACTTCCGTTATTGCTGTTTGGTCGTTTCTCTTTCTGTTTGAGGAGTCACTGACAGAGGAGAGAGAGAGAGAGAGAATGAAATGGTGAATGTGTTGATCACAATTAATTATGATACTTTATAATAAATGTGTCTGTCAGATTTATATATTGATTTATCAGCCTTTATGCAAGTCTTCAGTGTCACATAATCCTTCAGAAATCATTCCAATATGTTGATCTACTATCAATGATGTTTTCTTTAGCTTTCTATTCATCAAAGAATCCTAAACAAAATGTCACGTGTTACAAAAAATATTAAGCATCAAAACTGTGGTGCCAGCGCTGGTAATAAATCAATATATCAGAATTATTGTTTGAAGGATCATGAGAAGTCTGAAAAGCGGAGTACATCCGCGAAGTCTGAGGTGAAAAATCTGACTTTGCGTATCACTGAAGATAAATTACAGATATTTTATTTATTGTATAAATAAACCTCTGACCACAGAACTAAGAGTGAAAAACTCCTCACAGGACGGCTAAAGTACCGAACAATCTGAACATAACGAACCAAAAATGCACATTGACGGATCTTATTCGTCTGTTCTGCAAAATGTAAAACATATGTATATTTGTTCTGTAAGCATAAATATTTGTGGAAATATCAATATTAATTGTGTCTAGGCGAAGGCATTCATCCTGTGAACAGAGCTAACGCGGGTTTTTGAGGGTATTGATTGTCATACTCTGTGACAGCTTATTTAATGTTAAAAATAATATTTTATTTAATGTAGTAAGCAGGAGAGTCATGCACCTCATTATTTTTGAGGGGGCGGGCGACGACGGTGGGGGGGGGTTCGTCATGTGAAACACAGGAGCTACAACAGCAGATTGGCAAATTATTATTCAGCATTATTTTTTTTTCTCATTTTATTAGAAAACATTCCCAGACGGGATGAACTATATCAATGAAAATCTCGGCATTCTCACTTCAGAGATTATGGTAGTATAATATGCGATGATTCAAAGTAGCTCCCACCTAATAATGTAATCTATTAAATATGCATAAAAACCTTCAGTAACAGATATGGGTGTCAGCGCGATCTGTAACATATTTTTATATTTCATATCTTTATATTAAATGTGAAGATTAACATTGAAAGTTAAATGTTATAAAAAAACGGCTACTAATCTTTCATTGTACAGAAAGAGAGAGAGCAAAGATCATTACACTGACAGTCTCGAGTTCAATCACCTCTCAAAAAACTCCCATTAAAATCACTGAAACGTTAACACTGAAAATCAATATCTTATTTACAGATTCGTACACACATCTGCAACTGTTTGGTTGTTGTCTGACGAGAGAATTCTCCAGAAAGAGGTGAAAGAAGCACCAGTATTTTAGCCGATGACTCATCTGAACACCTCTGATTGGTCACTGCATTCATGAGAGAATCAATCAGAAATGTTGTGTGATGGGTTAAGCATAATGCATTAGCACGCTGTAAAAAACGCGTTCCTGTCTCTGGCTCAGTGAACGCTGATCTGATGTCATTCCTAGCAGAGGCATGGATGATATAGACTCGCTGAACCTTCTCACGCCGGTAAATGTGTGTTGATCAAATATAGAAAATATAAAACAAGCATTTTTTTTTTTTTTTTTTTTTTTTTTTTTTTAGTCTGCATTCAAAATCACACTTGGCTCAAAAATCTGAGGGGGCCGGAGTGACAAAATGGGCATGACGCATCTGTATGAGTTACCGCACCAGCAAACTAATGTCACAGTGGTATCGTGATACTGTAATCGAGTGTAGCCTAAGTTATACCGCAGTCGAACCATAGACAGCACACAACGCAGGGGCGCAGATGGGATGTTTTAAACGCTCAGGGGGGACACGCGTAGTCAAGCTGTCACTCAGCAGTCAAATTTTTCCAGTCTCAGAAAAAGTCACCAGCTCAGACATAGACACGATAGTACAGATGCATCTCAAAAAATTTGCATTTCTAGAAAAGGTCTTTATTTTTTGTAAATTTAATTAAAAAAGCAAACTTTCTTATATTCTGGAGATTCATTGCCACACAAAACTGAAATATTCAAGAGTTTTTTTTGTTTTACTTTTGATGGTTATGACTACACAGCTCTCAGGAAAATTAAAAATTCAGTATCTCAAAAAAAATTTGAATATTCATTTTGACGCTGATTAGTTTGATTAATTTTGAGTATAAATACTGGGTACCTCTTGGGGCAGTTTAGAACATGCAACAGTTGTCCTGAAGATGATCAACAACAACAACATCCTCCACAAGGACGGTAAGCCACAGAAGGTCATTGCTGAAAGGGCTGGCTGTTCACAGAGTGCTGTATCAAAATATAATTAATAGAAAGTTGACTGAAGGAAAAAGTGTGGTAAGAAAAGGTGCACACGCTAGCAGGTATGACCACATGCCTTGGGAAGACTGTCAGGAAAAGCTGATTCACAGAACTTGGGAGAGCTTCACAAGGATCGGTGCACTGAAGCAACGGCGAGTCAGCACATCAAGAGTCACCACGCTCAGACATCTTCAGGAAAGAAGAGGCTACAGCTGTCACACACTCCCTAGAAACCAAGCCACACTTGAACCAGAAAAAACGTCAGAAGCGTTCCCACCGGGGTAAGGAGAAAAATAACCGGACTGTTGCTCAGTGGTCCACAGTCCTCTTTTCAGATGAAAGTAAATTTAGCATTTGATTTGGAAATCAAGGTCTGGAGTCTGGATGAAGACTGGAGAGGCACATAATCCAAAGTCCAGTGTGAAGTTTGTGAAGTCAGTGATGATTTGGGTGCCGTGACATCTGCTGATGTTGATGTGATGATCTGTGATTGAGGATTCATTTCTGATGTGCTCAAATGAGGCGGCGTGTTTGAGAAAAGGAGCTCAGAGTTTGATCTGAAAGTTACAGCCTGCGCTGCTTTACTGACACAGTACAATCTAGTAGCAGATTTATATGACAAGAGATACTGGCAAATCTAATATTAAAAGCCAGTACCTGCAGGGTGCATCACTCTTGATCAGGTTCTGCGCAAGAAGATAATGTGATGTTCAAACAAATCAGTCAAAAACCAATCGCTTTTCTTCAAAATATACCACACGATACAAACAGTGGACTGTTGCCTCTGGGGTAGTGTAGTTTGTGCATCACTCGGCGTGTATGGAGCTGATTGAGTTGAAACTGCCGAGTACTTCCTGTCAGGTTTTCTTGTTGTTTCACTTTCTGTTTGAGGAGTCACTGCCAGAGAGAGAGAGAGAGAGAGGAAGAGAATGGACCCGAGAGAGAGCGGAGAGAAATTACAAATGTAAGTTAATTTATAACAATTTAATAATGATTACTTTGTAATTAAATTGTGTCCTGTCAGCTGTGAAATGCAATGACAGATGTTAAGAGCATCATGAAAAAACACAATATCTAATGTGATGGTATTCATGTCCAAAAAGATTTAGTTTTAATTATGAAATGATGTTTATTTTTGAGCCGTTCACTA
>NC_056597.1:34383728-34388025 GCF_018340385.1 Cyprinus carpio
GGTCTCATAAACTGAGGTGGCAGGAAATTTGAAACCACTGGCGCTGTAATGGAAAATGACATATTAGCAAGCCATTCAGTTATTTGACATCTTGAATTGATACATCAGCAGGTGTTGAGGCCACATGACCTATTGATGTATTTTTTAAGAAGATGAAGCGTGCCATTGATGACATTTAGAGTTTGAGAAAGGTGTTGAGCACAGACTGGTCCTGGTCAGAATTGTTGATAACATATATAAATTAGAGCGTATACTGTAGACGACTATCATGAATGCAGGCATTAAAGATGGTTTCAGGAAGCTGTTTGGATTGCCCTCTGTATTTAGAGAATCAGATTAGAACTATAATGAATGTTGGAGTGAAATTAAGAACGTTAACAAAATCACATGTGTAGAATAAAGTGTTTCTTAAAGGTGGAGAAGGGAGTGGTGTGAGTTAAATGTATGTGTGTGTGTGAGAGAGCATGTGTAGATAACCTGAGTGGTGGCTGGAGGTGTGTGTGTGAATGTGAGTGGGTGACGGTCCAGGAACCATGTGGGCGACGCGCTGAGGAGTCAGCACGAGCTGATAAGGTAGGTGTGATGTGAGTGTGAAGTGTGTGTGTGGACTCAGGGCGGCGCTAGCCATTTGCGGTGCCCTAAAGCCCCAATATGCTTGGCGGGGCACTCCCTACCTACAAATCCCAACCAACGCCACCACCAATCCACAACCAAAGAAATAACTACCATTCAGAATTTCTTCAGTTAGGTTCTCTTATACTTCGCAAAATACCTGATGCAAAGGAATCGATGAAAAGTTCGGATATGAATAATACTGTACAACATCCATTAAACTTAACAAGTGCCCACAAACATTAAAAACTAAGTGGAATGAACCAACTCAGGACTGTTGCTGTGTGTTGAACTCGTAGGGACACCCTATGGATTCGATTATACCACAGCGGGCACATGTTTTATCCTATGCAAAGGATCCAGTGCATACACAGCTGTACTCCATAGAAAATGTTCTTCAGACTCAGAGGTTTTCTACATACTGTCACTAGTAAAGAAGTACAAAATTCGTGCTATTCATGCATGACTCGCGCCCAAGACAGATTGAGGAATCTGCTTCAGTGAACACTGATGACTCTCCTACGTTACAGATTTTAGTATAAGATTTTACTCGTTAAGGGTCTTGTTTTTTTCCTAAAGAGGCAGTATTTGCGGAAATTTCGATCATTCCTTCAAGCATGCAGGGATCAATTCAGCTTAGCCCTAGATCCTCCCTATCTGACCCTTCTCAAGCACAATATCCCACACGCCACTTGAAAAAACTGCTCAATGCAACCAGCCAGACACCACATTAAACAAACCTGCCCCAACACATGAACGCAGTAAGCCACCACCCAGTTTTAGTTCAAAAGAACCAAAACTTATAACAGCCATAGAAGTAAAACAACGAATAAATCTTTATCTAGAGCAATATAATTAAATAAAATCGCTCACGTTCATATTTAAAAGGGTTTTTCTAAGTTTTTAGATATGAGGCACCATAGACATTAGTAAAAGTAGTAGAAAGAACAGACATAGAAATTACACATACCGGAATATTGTGACAACTAATAGCTATTGCCCCATAGGACACATCTTGTAATTCAGTAAAAACGGGGGGAAAAACCAGGCGTTTGTGAAAAATCAAAGTTCCACAATAATGTATTTCTTGGAACTTCAGATCTGCCAGTTAATAATGGGGGAATAATCCTTTCCTCCTCTCAAGTGGGTAACCAAACTGACATCTGTAACAGCCAAGTTTCTCAATTTCCCCGGACCCCGTTAAAATAAAAGATCAACATGCAGGGCTTACAAGCAGCCGGATGTTACCTGTTGCACTATAGCAGACGCGGACGCGCGAGCCCCCTGGACCTGCATACTACAGACGCAAGGGCACAAAACTAACATTTTTATTTAAAACATTGTCTTACTCGCAAGCGAACGCGAGCGGAATCATCCAGCTGTCTCTTCTTTTGTTTTTTTTGTTTCGCCCCGACTCTTGGTGCCTCAGCAGGCTAACAAGCTGAACAAGATAAGATATCTATCTATACAACCACCTAAACACACACAAACTCACACAAAACAGGCTAACAAGCTGAACAAGATAAGATACAAACTGACTACAAGCACCTCAGGAGACAGGAAGTGACATAAAAGTCCAAGACAAGGCACAGAGAACATGTAACAAAAACAAAAAAGAACTGATTTGTGAAGGGAGCAATCACATTTATTTTATAAACCCAAATAAATCTCAACACCTCAAAATCTAAATCAAAACAAAACAAAAAACACAACACAACAAAACAAAACAAAACAAAATCCTTCTAAAAGGTCTCCTCAGTATAACGAAAAAAAAACATAATGCTGAGTAAAATTAAAAAGTAAAGCACTCTTGCACAGAAAGTGCTGGTTTCAGCTTCATCACTGGCTGCAGTCATGTCCTCATCTCATATTTAAAACACATGCAATCTCACAAACTACTCACTAAGTAACTCCTAATCACATAAAGCAGTCTCACTGACACATTTCACCAAATATATTTATATAGCAAATATATGCTTAAATATATTTCAAAATATACAAAAAATGCCCAAATATATATATATATAATTTGTTTCAAAACAGATTTACAAAAATGTTTTCTTATATATATATATATATATATATTCTGGAAAATATATTTGAAGAGTCTCTGCTGTTTGAAATTTTCTTCTAAAATGAGTGTTTTTTTATCAGAATCCTTTGTTAATGTTCAGTTAATTAAGTATATTTACATAAATATATTTATAAATTATATATAAAAATAAATAATATTTATTTTTTTTTATAGTGTGTGTGTGTGTGTGTGTGTGTGTGTGTGTGTGTGTGTGTGTCTGTGTGTGTGTATCTAAAATATATTTCAACCTCTATATATATTAAACTCACAGCAAGGAGCAATACATATAAAAATATTAAACGCCATTAAATCATCATAAAATCTACTTTTTGATTTCTAGTAGAAAATCTACTTGTTTTTAAAATGCAGGCTACTGACATGTGTTTTATTGTCCCTGAAATACAGTGGGTACGGAAAGTATTCAGACCCCCTTAAATTTTTCACTCTTTGTTATATTGCAGCCATTTCCTAAAATTATTTGTTCAACTTTTTTTCCCCTCAATAATGTACACACAGCACCCCATATTGACAGAAAAACACAGAATTGTTGACATTTTTTCTTCATTTATTAAAAAAAGAAAAACTGAAATATCACATGGTCCCTAAATATTCAGACCCTTTGCTCAGTATTTGGTAGAAGTACCCTTTTGATCTACATACAGCCTATTAGAGTTCTTTTTTTGGGAAAAGATGCAACAAGTTTTCACACACACCTGGATTTGGGGATCCTCTGCCATTCCTCCTTGCAGATCATCTCCAGTTCTGTCAGGTTGGATGGTAAACGTTGGTGGACAGCCATTTTCAGGTCTCTGCCAGAGATGCTCAGTGGGTTTAAGTCAGGGCTCTGGCTGGGCCAGTTTCAAGAATTAGATCCACGGGTTGTTGTAGAAGCCACTCCTTTGTTATTTTAGCTGTGTGCTTAGGGTCATTGTCTTGTTGGAAGGTGAACCTTGAGAGCTGATCTGAGAGTCCTGAGCACTCCTGGAGAAAGGTTTTAAGGTCAGGATATCCCTGTACTTAGCCACATTCATCTTTCCCTCAATTGCAACCAGTCATCCTGTCCCTGCAGCTGAAAAAACACCCCACAGCATGATGCTGCCACCACCATGCTTCACTGTTGGGACTGTATTGGACAGGTGATGAGCAGTGCCTGGTTTTTCCACACATACCGCTTAGCAATTAATGCCAAAAAGTTCTATCTTGGTCTCATCAGACCAGAGAATCTTATTTCTCACCAAAACAAAACAAAACCAAAATCCTGTTAAAAGGTCTCGCCTCGAGTCTAACGGGATAGATAACATAATGCTGAAGTAAAATTAAAAAGTAAAGCACTCTTGCCACAGAAAAGTGTGTTTCAGCTTCATGTCACGGCTGCAGTGACATCTGCCGTCATGCCGCATATCTATTTCCACAAAAGCAACAAGCATGAAAATCACAAAGACTACTCACTAAGTACATCCTTTGAACATATAAGCAGTACTCACTGACCACTATTTCACAAATAGAGTTATATAGCAAAGATATGCTTTAAAATATATTTCAAAATATACAAAAAATGCCGCATATATATATATATATTATATAATTTGTTCAAAACCGATTTCCAAAATG
>NC_056597.1:34388740-34388808 GCF_018340385.1 Cyprinus carpio
GATTTGTTCATTTTTTTTCCCCTCATTAATGTACACACAGCACCCCATATTGACAGAAAAACACAGAA
>NC_056597.1:34389229-34389324 GCF_018340385.1 Cyprinus carpio
TGCTTAGAATTAAGGCCAAAAAGTTCTATCTGGGTCTCATCAGACCAGAGAATCTTATTTCTCACCATCTTGGAGTTCCTCATGTGTTTTTTCAT
>NC_056597.1:34389556-34412056 GCF_018340385.1 Cyprinus carpio
TTCGTCCCCATTGTCTTCCATTTAAGGATTATGGAGGCACTGTGCTCTTAGGAACCTTAAGTGCAGCAGAATTTTTTTTGTAACCTTGGTCAGATCTGTGCCTTGCCAGAATTCTGTCTCTGAGCTCTTCAGGCAGTTCCCTTGACTTCATGATTCTCATTTGCTCTGACATGCACTGTGAGCTGTAAGGTCTTATATAGACAGGTGTGTGGCTTTCCTAATCAAGTCCAATCAGTATAATCAAACACAGCTGGACTCAAATTAAGGTGTAGAACCATCTCAAGGAAGATCAGAAGAAATGGACAGCACCTGAGTTAAATATATGAGTGTCACAGCAAAGGGTCTGAATACTTAGGACCATCTGATGTTAGTTTATCTTTTTAATAACTCTAGCAAAAATGTCAACATTCTGTGGTTTTCTGGGCAATAAGGGAGTGCCCTTGCTGTTGTACATTAATGCGCAGAGAAACAATAACAAATGATTTTAGCAAACGTGGACATGACAATATGTAGGACAGAGAAGGAGAAGCGCTAAATTTCAAAAGTGAAGGGGGTCTGAATACTTTCCGTACTCTGTACATTAAGGACTATATAATGTGTGTGTGTTGGGTGTGTGTGTGGGGTGTCCAAACATCTATTGTATTTATGAAAAAATTACGTGGATAGAATAAAAAACAAAAAAAAAAAAAAACAACCTGAATAAGTGTTAGGCGAAGTAGGCAGTGCCTTGCTGGGGTTATTTTCTGTGTGAAATTGACACCCTTACTGGTCAAAGACCCACCCTCCTTAGGTACTGTTGCTACGGTCTGACAAGCCGTGCTGCTCTCACGCAGTGAAAAATAGCACACGAAGCAAACAGATGGGGCAGAAAGAAGAAAGAAATGAAGACACACACCTCGACGACAAGACGATTACTCTCGATAGCAAGCAAAAACTTTCACATTTTGTTCTTTTGTTTCAAAGAAATGTAAAGAGCACTTAACTACCAGTTTGTGGCAATCGCAGTTGTTACAGTGTCACAGGATAGATGGACTGGAAAGGAGCCTCCGTTCAAGCAGCACATGAACCGATCATCTCTTCTGCTTTACCAGTGATACCACACCAGGAAACATTAATGAAACATCAGAAGGTATGTCCTTTTAAACTGCGGGAAGATGTCAATACACACAATTTTGTAGTTTATAAAGTACGAACCCGAAGTGAAATTACTCTCCTAGTCTGATTTGTTTGTCAGATTCTGCATTATTATTGGTCAAATCACCGGTCAATCAAGCTCTCGGTGAAGGGTCAATTTGCCAAAAGTGCTGTTGTGTAAAGACACTATATATCCAGAAAAAAAAAATGCTATTGGCTTGCCCAGTAACAAGTCACAACTTTTCTACTTCATACCAGTTTCCTGAAGAGAAGAGCTGCAGTGCGGGAAGTGTCGTCTGTGTGTTTAGCTGTAAGCCTCACAAGCTATGCCGTGGCTCTGGTTGAACTTCCTGTTTGGTAAGTAACTGCTGCAGACATCTCTGTTTAACCGAAGCAAAACGACCTGCCTATTGATATTTTGATAAAGATAATTGTTAGTATTCGCATTCTCAGTGGAAGCTGCTTTTAGAGCCTCCACTTTATGTTTTGCCTTGCAAGGATTTATCCGTCAGAATATAATCTACTTTTGAATGTCCCATCAGTGTAGGAAGATGCTCCTTCGTCAGCAGATCGTAGCCAGTTACAGCATCTACCAGGCAGAACTGAACAGATCAAAACTAACCACACAAACCTTGCGAAAGAACACAACAAGAAAACTGCTAAATACACAACACCTAAATAAATAATAATAAGATAATTCTGCATGGTACAGACATACAACATCAAAATACACGCAAAGTCCAGAGAAACATGTGGTTAAAAAATCGTCGCATTAATCTGACAGATTGGCAATGTAACATCATGAGCACTCAACTTCACAGAAACTAGTTAATTCATGTCAAATGTTCACATAAGATGTGCAGGTCATCTGTAAAAATACAAGTAACAATTATAACAATCATAAACATAATGAAAAGATTTGAATAAACCAATCACAATGAACTCAATTCGAACTGATTTTTCAGTAAAATCATGGAAAATTATGAGAAGTATGGAAAAAAGCTTATTTCTCTGGTTCCTCAGCATTCTCATAAATGCAGTATATTAGTGGTGCTTGCCAACTCGTTTGACACCATTATACCAAACTGTACCTATTTAGTCTCATATGATAGATGATGTTATATTTATATTAGTGTTGAATTGAACTGGTTTTGTGTTGTGGAGTTTGAAGTGAGAGATGCTCGAGTCTCACTGACAGTGGTCCTGTAGAGTCACATATGACACAAGTTTAGGAAGCACAGCTGGTAAACTACAGTTGTTTCTGTTGTTCTCTCTCTCTCATCTGGATTAACACTGACGTTCCAGCGTCCTTTGAGCTACAGTAACAGAAAATAAGAGTTAGTTAATTAACAGAGAAAACAAACTCCAACCGGAAGTCAGTCATGTTGTCAAATGTTTTTAACACACAAATATGATGTCAATCACACAACCAGCTGCTGGATATCAACATCAAACTATGGTAAATCACTGCAGGCACAGTCTTTCTTCATCATCATCATCAAAATAATGAGCAAGAGATGAAACCCTGACTGTGTTTTACAGGAAACTGTTAATGCAATACAGCTGTAAGCCATTTTAAATCCAGTTTCTGAAGACTCACCTGTTCATCAAATCACTGGATTAAAACTCTTCGCGGAGGACGACAGCAGACCTGTGCAACAGATCAGTTGCAAGTCTTTATTAAATGATTTTTACTTATTTTAAAACTATTCTAATTGAATCCAGAGCTCATGCATGTCACCCTGAACCCGACGGTATGCAATCTTCAGTCTTCTGTTTAAAACATTACCTTTATTCGATTCTTTTTCTTCCCGTAAAAGCCAACTAGTAATCACTGGAAGTCACTATCAGGAGTAAAGCAAAGCCTCCGCAAAGTCGATGATAATCACAAATGAACCTGAAAAACACCCAACACTGTCCTGAACCACTGCAGAGTACAGGAAAACAACACAATGCAGAATCAGAGCAGAAACTGCTTTACTGAATGAATTAGTGAAAGGATGAAATTAGACAGGAATAAGACTTATTGAAAGTCATGTTGCCATGACAGGAACACCATGCATCGAGAGCTTTCACTTCCCGTTTCTAATGAACAGTGTTACATTAAGTGCACTTCGTGTGAGATAAATATAGTGCAGAGGGTGGTGTCTGGTGAAACAACAGACTGGAGTGTGTAATTAAAGGAAATATGGAAAGAGCAGAAAGCTTGATCTGAGCTGGTGATGAGATGTGATGATACTGTAGATTGAGGTTGCATGTCTGATGTGCTCAAATGAGGCGGCGATGTTTGAAAAATGAGCTCAAGAGTTTGATCTGAAAGTACAGACTGAGCTTGCTTTTACTGACACAGTAGAATTATAGTAGCCAGATTTATGGACAAGAGTACTGCGAAATCTAATATTAAATATCCAGTACCGCAAGGGTGCCTCCACTTTATCAGTTTCTGCATGAGCTACATGTGTCCTCAACAAATGATCAAAACAAATTTCTCCAAAATATACCACACGATTAATCAAAACAGGCAGGGGACTGTATGCATTACATGGGTAGTGACTACTAGTTGATGCAACTCACTAGTGTTTTGGCTGATTGAGTTAAGAATGCCCACCAAGTACTTTCTGTTATTAGTTTCTTGTTTGTTTCTCTTTCTGTTTGAGGAGTCCCACTGACAGAGAGAGAGGAGAAGAGAGAGAATGAAAATGGGAATGTGTTGCTCACAATTAATTATGATACTTTATATAAATGTGTCTGTCCGCATTATATATATTTATTTAATCAGCCTTTTACCTCCAGTCCTTCAGTGTGCACATAACCTTCCGAGAAATCATTCCAAGCTATGTTGATTTTACTATCAATGATGTGTTTCTTTAGCTTTCTTATTCATCCAATAAATCCGAAACAAAATGTCACGTGTTACAAAAAATCTTAAGCATCAAAAATGGTTCCAGCGCTGGTAATAAAAATCAATATATCATGATTTAATTAGTTGTGAAGCGAGCATGGACTCTGAAAACTGGGAGTAACAGCTTGATGATAAAATCTGATTTGCATCAACTGACATAAATTCTCATTTTATTTGTGATAAATAACCTCTGACACAGACAAGAAGTGAAAAAACTCCTCACATGACGGCTCTAAGTTACCGAACAGCTGAACATAACGACCCAAATGCACATTGCCGGAGAGTCTTCGTCTGTGCTGTTCTGGCAAATGTAAACCTATGTATATTTTCTGCAAGCGTAAATATTGTGGAAATAACAATATTAATTGCGTCTAGGGGAAGGCCATTCCTCCTGGACATCATGAGCTTCAACGCCTGGGTTTGGTAGGGGTATTTAATTTTCATGACGCCTGTGACGGCTTATTAACAGTAAAAATAATATTTTTATTTTATGTATAAGCAGGAGAGTCATGCACTCATTATTTTTGAGGGGGCACCGAGTGGGGGGGGGGGTCTGGGTCATGTGACAGAAACAGGAGCAGTTAACACACACGGGCATATTGGCAAATTATTATATTAAGCCATTATTTATTTGTTTTTTCATTTTTATTGAGAACACATTCCCAGACACGCGATGTAAACTATATCATGAATATGTCTAAGATTCTCACGCTTCATAGATTATGTTAGATAATATGCGATGATCAAAGTCAGCCGAATACATGTAATTCTATTTAAATATGCATAAAAACCTTCAGTAACAGATACTGGTGTCATGCCATAACAATATTTTTGATATTGTCATAATCTTTATATTAAAATGTGAATATAACATTGAAGTTATGTGATATAAAAAACAAGCTACTAATCTTTCATTGAAAAGAAAGAGACCCAAGAACATTTACCACTGGACAGTCCTATAGTTTCAATCCACTCTCAAAAACTCCCATTAGAAATCACTGAACTGTGTAACCTGAAATTCAATATCTTATTTTACAGATTCGTACACACATCTGCACTTTGTTGTTTCTGGACGAGAGAATTCTCCAGAAAGAGGTGAAAAGAAGGCACCAGTATTTTAGACGAGACTCATCTGAACACCTATCGATTGGGTCACGGCATTCATATGCCCTCAAACAGAATCTGTGGGTGTGATGTGGTTATATATTGGTGATTGTATAACAAAACAGTCTGTCTTCTCTGCTCAGCGGAACACCCCGATCTGAATTTAGCAGCGGATGATGATAGGCAATCGCGCTCTGACAAACAGCTTCTCACGCCGGTGTGATTATCAATATAGACAATAGTATGAAACAGCTATGTGTTTATTTGTCCGGATGTTGGAAAGAGCCTGTAATAATGTGCCTACAAATACACCCTGGCTCAAGAGAATCTGAGGGCAGGCGCAGAATCAGTGCATAGGGGCCACTGACGCTCTCTATAGATAGTTATGGAGAGTTACAAAACGCCGCAATAACGAACAAAACCTACAAGTCGTTCCGACACAAAGAACTAAGGTAATCGTGTACATGTTAATCGAGCTGATAGCCTAAGTCATAACCAGTCGAACCATAGACAGCAACGCCATTGGCGCAGTGGGATGTTTTAACTGGGGGTGGGACCACAGCTGTGCAGCAGTCAAAATGTTTTTAAGTCCAGAAAAATCACCAGCTCAGGACCTATACGATAGTATCAGCTAGCATCGCAAACACATTTGAATATCATAGAAAATGTCTTTATATTCTAGATTCATTGCACACAAACTGCTTCAATGTTTTAAAGAAGTTTTTTTTTTGTTTTACTTTCTAATGGTGGCTTACGACTTACAGCTCAGGAAAAATTACAAAATTCCCTGTAAGCTCAAAAACCCCATTATGAAGTCTTCCATTTTGAGCTTGATTAGTTTGATTAATTTTTGAGTATAAACTACTGGGTACCTCTTGGGGTCAGTTTAGAATCATGCAACAGTTGTCCGAAGATGATCCTCTACTCCTCTCGCACCAACGGAGGGTACGCCACAGACGAAAGCTCTTACCAAAATACATACATCTGAAATCAAAATATAATCAAAATAAATTTTAATAAAACGAAAATACGTCTTAAGAAAAAGATCAAAAGCCTTCACAAAAATAGATACAAATCCAACACTCAAACAGAAAAAAAAACCTAACTACAGCCCCCCCTGAAACCAAAAAAAAAAAATGGTCCCCTGGTAAAGTCAAATTTAAGTATGTGTTCTGAGTTTGTCAGCCACAGAAAAAATGTGTTCATTCGCCACCCAGCAAACATTTGATGATAAAATCACAAGCCCGGCGGTAAAGTATATAAAATAAGCTTATCAAAACTCTCCGAAAAAATGATGCGCCAGTAGTCTCAGAGCTCTCCTAGATCACGATCCTCTTACGCCATGGCCGCAGGCGCTGAGTCACTGACTCTCGGGCCAGTGGCGCTGGAGTAAAAACCAACGCCCACATCTGCGGGAAAAGCTGCAGTCCGGTAGTCAGGCCAACTTCCACTCGTCACTGTGATACCAGCAGGAGACCCGAAGATGGAATGCTCCAACAGATATAATTGGGTAGTTGAACGAAGGCAATAGCCGAGCAAACTTGTAGGCTCGTAGTATAGTAACAGTCTGAGCAGTAACTCGCGCGGTTGAGCGGCGAACTGATGCGAATGTGCTCTATTTTATATTGTGGTAGGGGCGGCCCAGGAGCTCGCAGGGGCACATGTTTGTCCATCAATCCCCGTGTTTTAGCCCGCACCAAAAAATTCGAAGATCACAGCCCTCATGGGTCGAAGAAGACTGAGCAAACTGTTAGACTTCCACAATTCAGTGTTTTACAGTTCACAGTCTGTTGTAATATGTTTTTAGTAATACATTTCTAACATTGTAATAATGTGTTTAGACCTGTTTGTTAAAATTGCACTTTTACCAGGGACTTTTATAGAATATAACGGTAAGTTTGCTTTTTTGAATTAAACTTACAAAAAATAAAGCAACTTTGTCCCATATGATCATTCAAATTTTTTTGCAGATGCCCTAACGTACTGTTATGATCGTGTCACTATGGTTACGCGCACAGGCACAATTGAGGCAGCTACCAGCCTCCTCATAGGACCACCCGGGAGTCAAGATAGATTGGTAGGAGTCATAGCTAACTCAACAAACACAACACACACACAGAGCAGACAGAGCCTAAACCTCTTCATGTGTGTTTATTGACAACAAAACAGCGTGTATAGTGAGAAGGTGGGTAAAGTTGTGGTTAGACTTCTTATTATAATTATTATTTTTAAATTGTGCTTCAGCCTGCCGTCTGCCCTGATCTGAGTTTCTTTACGCACCCACAACAAACACACTCAATACCCCGACAGGACCTGCTACGGTGGCCGAGAGAGCGGAGTACACGCTGCAAATGAGCAAAAACACCTGAAGTGAATAAAAAAATCTTCAATCAGTTTTTGACAACACGCGCTACAAATACTCACAACACAAGCAAATAAAAGAAACGTTGCTAACAAAAAACCAGACCACAATCGGGAAATATTTAAGGGAACCGTAAAGGGGACAGAACATGGGCTGGGACATAATTTCTCAATGTTTGCATCTGGAAAAGATCTTAGTTTATTTTAACATCCTGGTCATATGATTCCCTAAGCTTTTTTTTTTTTTTTTGTGTGTGTGTGTGGATTATTATTAGCCTAGAATAAGCTGACTAAAATACACAATTACTTGTAAACTGCTGAACGGTTTTATGTAAGCTATGTTTTGTGGTAATACAAATGTAATTCAAATACGCCAAAAAAAAAGACAAAAGAAAAAGAAAAAAAACGTTTTTGTTGGGGTTTTTCTTAATTATTCTGGACGCTTTTTCTATTTAGAACGTGTTTATGTGAAGTTGCAGCGTCGTTGTGCTCCCATCTCGGCCACCATACCTCCGCCCTATTTTGAAAATCTTATCACTGGCAACGACGCTCGCGCGGGAAACAAGTGAAGATGACACCAAGCATATTCACAACAAAAGCACAACATGGATAAGTTATGTGAAACCCAAAGCAACAAATCAAACGTTACTCACCTATCAAAAAGAAAACACAAGCACCTCGTCTCCCCTGATGCGATCCCTTCCCACTCCTTGAGTTTCTCTCCTCCGCTGGAAAGCGCTCCGATATTTACTCATATGCACAGTGGAGGGTCACTATGAATCTGGGGGTTCCTAAGTGCCCTCCTGCGCGCCTGGCCACACGCCGGGTTCATCTAATCAAGTCTGCCTCGCTTGCAACAATAGTCCTTGCAGATGTTGATTTCAATTCAGTGCAGACAACTCTGAGCTGACCCGCTTCAGACGCTTCAGCGCGCGCTCAGGGAACTGAGACGATCATTCAAACTGTTCGCGAATCAATTCCGGTTTGATCAATCCTTTGAACAAATTGGACTCAAAAAGACTTCATCATTCGTTGAATGGAGCATCGCTCACGTGACCAGAGAAAAGTAGAAAACGGCGCGTTGGGAATAAACTGAAGCGTTTATAACTTTTATTGAATTAACCTAAAGGTAATGAGAGGGAGCATCGCCCACAGTAACGAAGTAACAAGTGACAGATTTTCCCCATCATTTACTTAATAGATACAAGTAACCCATCTTTTAATATCCTCCAACATGATTAGTTACCAAAAAAAAAATAAACTCAAGTGCATGTAACTCGTTTAAGACTAAACCCTCTGATAAAAACATATAAATCGCCTGTAATAGGGACCACTATCATTAATGCAAGCATCTAAAGATGTGTTTCAGAAGCTTTGATGCCTCTGTGTTCAAGAGAATCAGATTAACTATTAATGATTTGATTGAAATTATGACTTAAATTATTTATGTAAACACCGTGGACTAGCACATAGCAATGTTTTTTTGTATTTTACAAAAATGCTTGTGTGTTAAGCTTCCTGAGGGTGACGACAGTGATTTGTGTGTGTGTGTGTGTGTTTGTGTGTGGTGAGTGTGAGTGGTGTGTGTGTGATCGAGTAACCTATTGTGTTGTGAAGAGAGTGTGTGAGCGTGTGTGTGACAGTGTGTGGTTCCAGTCCTGTTGCGCGGTGGTCGTGCGGGTGTGTGTGTGTGTGTGTACATGTGTTGTGTGTGTGTGGGGTGTGTGTGTGGTGTAGGGTGTGTGGTGGGTGTGTGTGTTTGTGTGTGTTGTGTTTGTGTGGTGCATGTGTGTGTGGTGTGTGTTGGTAGTGAGTGTGTGTGTGAGAGTGTGTGACTGTGTGTGTGGGTGTGTGTGTGTGTGATGTGTTGTGCGGTGTGCAGTGTGTGAGTGGGGTTGTGTGTGTGTGGAGGGGTGTGTTCGAGTGTTTGTGTGGAGGGTGTGTGTGTGTGTTGTGTGTGTTTTGTGTGTGTGAGTGTGTGTGTGTGTGTGAGAGTGTGTGTGTTAGGAGTGTGTTGGCGAGTGTGTGTGTTAGCGGTGTTTGTGTGTTTGTGTGGGTGTGTGTGTGTTGTGTGTGTGTGTGAGTGTGTGTGTGAGTGTGTTGTGTGGGGGAGAGTGTGGGTTTGAGAGTGTGTGGTGTGAGCGTTGTGGGTGTGAGGGTGTGTGTGTGATGGTGGTGGTGTGTGTGTGTGTGTGGTGTGTGGTGGTGTGTGATTGTGTTGTTGTTGTTTTGTGATTGACTTGTGATGCATCTGATTGTTTTGGTGTGCTTGTTGGTGTGTGTTTGTTGTTGAATTGTTGTGTGTGCTATTGTGATGATATGCCTCAGATGCGGGATGTCATATGTGGGTTGAGTGTGATTGTCTTACTGTGTGTTAGAGTTTTGTGTGTTGTTTGTGTGGTGTGTTGTGTGGTTTGTGGTGTGTGAGAGCGTGTTTGATTGTGTGGTGTGAGTATTTGTGTTAAGCGTCATGTCTGTGGTGTTATGATGTGTGAGAGGAGAGTGGTGCCAGTGTGTGTGTGTGTGTGAATGAGTGACAGTGTTGTGGCTTGTGATTGTGTTGTTGGTGATGTGATGGTTAGTTTTTCTCTGTTTAGATGCGGGCAATTTGTGTGATGTGATAGTGCTCCGTGTGTCTGTTTTCTAGTCTGATTGTTTGTGTTTTTGTGCTGTGTGTAGGTTATTGTTCGCACCGGGGTCTGGTGGGTGAGTTGGGGATGTGTGATAGCTTCGAGTGTGTTGTGTCTATAGTCCTCCGCCAGGTCTGTCTCTGTGCATGGTCCAGTACCTGTGCTGTTGCTGGAATCTCAGTGGTGGTTTGTGTGTTTGTGTATGAGTGTTGGCTGGGTGTGTTGTGTTGTTTTGTGGTGTGGTGATTTTGTGTGCACTTTGCGTGTGGTTACTGTTGGCTGTGTGTGTGTTGTGTGATTGATTGTGTGTGTGTTGTGCAGGTACCGTTTGTGACTCGTTGGTGATGCTGTTGTGTCTGGGTTTGTGTTCTTGGTGTTGTGTTGGGTGATGTGTGTGTTTTGGTGTGTGTCCAGCTTACCGTTTGTGGATTGTGTTTGTGTTGGTTGGTGGTGTGTTTGTGTGGATTAGCTTGTGTGTGGATTGTTTGGGCTGCTGTGGTCAGTGCTGGGTGTGTGTGTGTGTCGTTGTTCCAAGTACCGGGTGCTGCTTGTGTCATTTGCTGGTTGTGTGTGGTGTAGACCTGGGGCTGCTGTGCGTCAGTGCTGGTATTGTTGTTATGTGTGTGTGTGTGTGTGTGTGCGTGTGTTTGTGTGTGGTGTTCCAGGTACCTGTGCTGCTGTGGTTCAGTGCGGGTGTGTTTTGTACGAGTGAAAGGGTGCTGGTTGGAGATCCTGACAGGGTCTTGTTTTTCCTGTGGAGCGGTGA
The DNA here is from genome assembly GCF_018340385.1 of Cyprinus carpio. Taxonomy (NCBI): domain Eukaryota; kingdom Metazoa; phylum Chordata; class Actinopteri; order Cypriniformes; family Cyprinidae; genus Cyprinus; species Cyprinus carpio. The sequence goes on from NC_056597.1 coordinate 34,400,454, forward strand.
GAAACAAGATCACGTTAATTCATATGAAAAAATACCATTAATAATCAAACCATTAAACTTCAGCACAAAGCATAAACTAATGGATGAACAAGACCTGTTGCATGTGTGTTGAACATTAGGCCACACCTCTGCTCACATTCAGCTTGATGTTTTTATAACGCTTTGCCCATCCTGCCTCCCACAGCTGTACTCCCTCCAGCATCTGTCAGACGCAGGTTTCTGATGGTCACTGTAAATTAATCCTCTGTCTGATGATCCGTCCAACAGAGAGAATCTCCTTCCAGACACTGTGACTCTCTTCCGTCAGATTTTAGTATATAGATATTAGCTCGGAACGGTCCTTTATAGAAGTATTTGTCGGAGTTTTCAATACCTTCAGCATAGGACAATTCCGAATCCCTTGTCCTCCCTCTCGTTCCTCTCACTATAATATCCACATCACACTGAACTGATCACTGCACCCACACACACAAAACACCAAAAAAAAACAAAACACACACACAAAAAAAACAAAAAACACCAAAACTAAAAAAAAAATAATTAAATAATAAAATAAAAAAGAATGAAAAAATCAAAAAAAATGTAATAAATTAAAAAAAAGAAATTTAAAGGGTTTTTATTGAGCACTTTACTCGTCAGTAGAAACCAGAAATCATCAATGTGAACTTCATTTTTCATCATCGGACTTGCCTATTCAGAAAGGGCAACCAGTTGTTGAAAATCTAAGTTCCTCAAATGTCTTTCTTGAAACTCAATCATCTCCAGTAAAAGTACTGTGAATAATGCTACTACTTCTCTCAGTGTAGAGTACAGTTATAGTCTGGTTGCTGATCTGACGTGATGAGAATCAAACACTAGCGCTGACGGGACAGAATATTAGTGTCCTTCATGTGATGTTGAGGGCGTTATGTGTGAAAAAAATGACCAGAAAATTACTGTGAACTCACAAACCCAACCTGCTTCCTCTGTTTCTGTTCTTTTTCTACCTTCAAGGCTTTTCTGTTACCCTTGTGCTGTTTTCTGGCTACAAAAAGCACACATATATATATATATAATATCTATATAATATAATAATATAATCGCATATGGGGTATATTATATAGTATATTATATATATATATATATATATGAGGGGGGTGCTGAAGCCATAATTCATTCTGGAGCACCTCTCACACACTTAACATACATTCTTCTTTTCACTTACATACATTTTTTGCTTTCACACACATGCAATTCTTTCCTTTATACATACATATATTTTCTGCCTTTTGTTTGGTTATTCATTACTTCCCGTTTTAAGCAGGAAGTAAACTCTCTCAGACCAGGAAATACACGGTGCAAGAAGCTTGCGGTCAGAGCTCTTCCTCACAATTTACAGTGATGCCTATTCAAAGTCATCCTGTTTTCTGTTTTCAAGTACATATTTTAAGTTTTAACTTTAACATATCAATTATGTAACCTACGTGTTCTACAGATCTGTGTACAAGTGTTATGATACTGATTCTGATCGTATTGACAGGCCTTGCCGACAATCATCAATCAGAACTAAATAAGACTTATTGTTTTTCAATTGTTGACTCTAACATTGCATAATAAAAATAATAACCATTTTGCACACATAGGTACTGCATAGTTTGTCAAAAGATAAAAACTGAAATGAAGGCACATGTTTTTGCACAGCTCTTTCAGGTTAGGTGTTAAACTCTATCCAGTTAAGGAATGCACTGATCCGGATTTTATCGGTTGACCGATTCAAATGGTTCTTGATTTGTATTGTATTATTTATTTTACAATCAAATGAGCCGAGTAATACTCGTTGCCAGAGGGGGGGATTATTTAGTTCTCATTACTTGCTATAGTATTATTATATTTTAATTGGTTTGTGTGTTGTGTTTGTTTTTTTCATACATTTGGTCGGGGGGTAAATTTTTATTTTGCTCTGTTACTGGACCAAACTAACCTTGTAACAAACAACAAGGGCGGTCGGAAAAAGTCTATATTCATTTCATGAAGCGTCCTTCCCGCACAAAAAAAAATAAAAAAATAAAAAATTACATTAATATCCAGACGGGCTGAATGCAATATTTGTATTATTACTCTTTTTATTATTAAGAATTTCATTAGGCATTAATTCGAATTAGTTGTATGTCTGCACTATGTTCGTACTTTTCGGTACTGGAAGCTCCGTGACACCAGTAGGGAACGATCTTCCTTCTGTGTAAGTAACACACGTTGGCAATAAAGCTTCTTTGTGATTCTGATGGGAGAGGCAAACTCAATCTCTGACAGCAGGCGGTCGCTTGAGGGACAGTCGCGTTCTCCGAGTTATCGGCTCGCCACGCAAGACTGCGCTATTAACACTTCCTTCTAATATGGGTGTTTAACGACGGGTAAGAGGAAAAACAAAATGCCATCGAAACTTTTGGGAAGACAGTCAGTTCTCCTCAGAAATACATATTCACCCCACCCTTATTCCATAATTATGGTTTTCTCTCAGTATTTCAATGAATTTGTTCTGTCTGGTACAGTATTTTCTCTGCCTGCGCGACTATTCTCTTAAATCTGTCTTAAAGATAATATATCATGATGATCACGACGTTTGTGTTACCAAATTGCATCCTGTCAGGAATAGAGTCCTGCCCCCGCTGCTTTTATTTTACCTGGTCCTGTTTTGATTACAGTCAATGATTATGCTGGCAGGCGTTGCCCAGAGATTGATAAAAAAAAAACAAAAAAAAAAATACTCTACAAACCCGCAATGAGTCCAACATCTTGAGTTAGGAAATAAATATAAAGATATCGATGTCCCTAACTTGCAACCTCCCACATTATTCTCTTCCTAAATTGAGTGAAAAAATATATAAATAAATAACACATCACACACAAACACCACACACACACACACACACGACGCCACACAAAAAACCTTAGACCGCTAACCATAAGACGTGATGCATCTGGCAACACGACTGAGGCTGAGCCCGCGTCCTCAATCACAACTCGCGCTCAAGGGACGAGGCCATGATCGTAACCTTTTCCGATGATAAATATTTATTTATTTATCTATAAATCAATATGATGTTATAAAATACATATTTTAAATGAGGTAAAACTTTTAACTTTATCCTCTGTCCTTCCCCTTTCTCACACCCGCCTCCTCACTGCAAATTTAAATCTGTGAGAAACGTATGAATGAAACAAAATATCAAATATTGTCATAAAGTTAATTCCCCGTCTGCTCCCCATCGCGAATGAAAGAAAATATCTCTCTGAGGAAAAGTTTAGAGAGTACAGCACATAAATATAGCTTTAAATTAATATGACGTTATAAAATACATAGTTTAAATGAGATAAAAACACTTACTTTCGGGATTTTTTCCTTCACATTTAAGAAACAATGTCCTCGTCTGTTCCGCATCGCGAATGAAAGGAAATGTCGTTAAGAAAAGTTTGTGCACACAGCAAATAAAATCGTTATAAAATATGATATTACAAACACATTTTGTGAGTAAGATTAAACACTTTATTTCACCGTTTTCTGCCCTTAAATGCTCCGCACCTCAAGCAAAGAAAATGGCATCTGTGAAAAATATTTCAGATGGGTCAGGCGCAATGCGTACACGAGGCAAATGTCCCGGGTGTGTGACTAATAACACTCAAAAGGGTAACTCTGTATTTACACCGGCCAGAGAATGCTGTTTACACTAGCTAGTGTTAATCTTCTAAAATTCAACACCGCATTTTACTCTAAAAGTCCTCAACACTTTTTGCGCTTTAGGCGCCCTCCTTGACAAGGAATTATCTTACAATAAATCAACTTACAAATAAACTAAATTTAAAATAAATGAAATTTAGAAACATACCCTTCCACATAAAACATCTACCAGCAGAACTGAAAAGATCAAACAAACCTTGAGCTCAACATACGACAAGGAAATGCTACATACACCACACATAAATAAAATAAAATCAATATCAAAATGCAGTTCCAGAATAGCATGGTTTAATTTGTCCATTAAGCTGCAGACTGCAACTCATGATCTCAGCTTCAGAAATTGGTACATTCAAACGATCCATATTTATGCATTTTAGCTGTAAACATACAATTAAAAATTGTAACAACAATTACTGTGAGCAAAGCCAACAAAATGAACTCAATTATGACTGATTTTCAGTTACATCGTGAATCCCATCCACACTGGACCCACACCAACTTGCCTACCGTAGCAATAGGAGCACAGAGGATGCAGTATGAACAGTGCTGCACTCGGTACTCACACACTTGGACAATAACAACACATATGTACGGATGTTGTTTGTTGACTTAAGCTCAGCATTTAACACCGTCATTCCCTCCAAGCTGACCGCTGAACTTGAGCTCGCAGCATTCTCAAGGACTCCTCTCACCCTGACCATACACTGTTTAACCTCCTGACCCTTTAGGAGCCTCCAGACAAGGACCAGACGACTCAGGAACAGCTGTCTCTTAACTGAATTCTGCCACGCCAAAAATCATGCCACCATGATGCTAAACTTGTACCATATTTGAAGTATCATATGATATGCCAGAGTTTATATTATATGTAGTTGAATTGAACTGGTTTGTGTTGTGGATGTTGAGGGAGAGAGATGCTCGAGTCTCACTGACCCGGTTCTGTAGAGTCACATCCTGACACAAGTTCCAGGAAGCACAGCTGTGAAACTACAGTTGTTTCTGTGTCTCTGTCCTCCTGGATTACACTGAAGTCCAGCGTCTTTGACGCTACAGTAACAGAGAAAATAAGAGTTAAGTTAGTAATTAACGAGAAAACAACTCAACCAAAGTCATAGCTGTTTCATGTTTTAACTACCCACACAAATATGATCATTCACACACCAGCTGACTGCAGATCAACATCAAAAACTGTAATCCTGCAGTAACAGTCTTCTTCATCATCATCATCACAATAATGAGCAAGAGAGATGGAAACCCTGACTGTGTTTTTAGGGAAACTGTTAATTTGCCCAATACAGCTGTAAGCCATTTTAAATCCAGTTTTCTGAAGAAGACTCACCTGTTCATAAATCACTGGAGATTACACTCTTGTCGACCGTGAGTAGGACGACAGCAGACCGTGTGCAACAGATCAGTGCTGCAGTCTGTATTAAATTGCACCATGATTACAAACTATTCATAATTGAAATCCAGAGCTCATATGCATGTCACTATTATTCCCTTGAAGCTGACCGGATGCAATCTTCAGTCATTCAGTTTAAAACATTACCTTTATTCTTCTTTTTTCTTCCATACAGCCACTATACTCAAGGAAGTCCTATCAGTATAAAAGCAAAGTCCCCCTCTGCAGGGATGAAATCAGCAAATGAAGCACTGACTTCAGCGTCTTTGTCTGACACACTAACAGAAAACAGAGGGAGTTAATCAGAAACAGAGAAAACAACTGCTTTACAAGTCAATCTAAGTGAATGTTTTACACTCACTATGATCATTCACACACCAGCTGCTGGATATCCACATCAAATACTTTAAATCACTGCAGTCACAGGCTGCTTTCATCAGCATCACAAAATGCTGAGCAAGAGATCAAAACCCTGACTGTTTTTTTAGGGAAAACTGTTATGCAATACAAGCTGTAAGCCATTTTTAAATCGCAGTTTCTAAGACTCCACCTGTTTCATAATCACTGGATTAAACTCTTCGACGGAGTACGACAAGCAGACCTTTGCACAGATCAGTTGCAAGTCGTTATTAAATGAATTACTATTTAAAACTCTTCATAATTGAACCAGAGCTCATGCATGTCCACACCCTGAACCCACCGGATGCAATCTTCAGTCTTCGAATAAACATTCACCTTCTATTCTTCATTTTCTTCCGAAAGCCACTATAATCATGGAAGTCACTATCAGGAGTAAAAGCAAAGCCCTCCGCAGTGGGAGACACAAATAATGAACCTGAACAACACAAACAGTCTGAAGACACTGCAGAGACAGAACCACCTCAGAACCAACGCAGAAACTGCTTTACAGAATGAATAATTGAAGGATGAAATCAGACAGAATAAGACTTATTGAAAGTCATGTTGACCATGACAACCATGCATCAGAGCTTTCATTTCCTGTTCCTGATGAACAGTGTTTACATTAAGTGACACTTCGTGTGAGATAAATAGAAGTGCAGAGGTGTGTGTCTGTGTGACCAACAGACGTGAGTGGTATTAAAAAACAGTGAAAGAGCAGAAGCTGATCTGAGTCTGGTGAGGAGATGATATCTGTGATTGAGGATTCATGTCTGATGTGCTCAAATGAGGCGGCGTGTTTGAAAAGAGTTCAGAAGTTGATCTGAAAGTACAGACTGAGCTGCTTACTGACACTAAAATATGCTTAGATTTATGCAGAAACAGATGCTAATTTAAAATAATTCAGTACCTGCAGGGTGCATCTTTGATCCGTCTCATAAACTATCCAGTCCCTGCAGGGTGCATGCCACTTTGTGATCAGGCGTCAGCATGAGCTAAATGTGTCTAACAAATTCAAAGGCAGTGCTTTTCTTACAAAAATATACCACATGATCAAAAGGGGACTGTGCATCAATGGGTAGTGTAGATGGCACTCACCAGTGTTTAGCGAGGAGTTGAACTTGCAGTACTTTCCTGTTATTGTTCTTGTGTTTCTCCTTCTGTTTGAGGAGTCACTGACAGAGAGAGAGAGAGAGAAGAGAGTCAGAGAATAGAGCGGGAGAGAGAGATAGACAGAGAGAGGATGGAAGACCAGAGAGAAAAAATGTGTGCAATGTGTTGCCCTCACAGATAATTAGGATACTTTGTATAAATGGGTCTGTCGATATAGATATTTATTTATCAGCCCTTTACTACCAGTCTTCAAGTGTCACAATAAATTCACGTCAGAAATCCATTCCAATATGTTGATAGTACTATCAATTGAATGTTTATCTTTAGCTTTCTATTCATCAAAGAATCCTAAACAAAAATGTTGCACACCGCTATACAAAAAATATTAAGCAATCAATCAAAACTGTTATCCACAGCGTCTGGTATAATAAATCCATGATATATTAGAATTATTGTTTTGAAGGACTTCATGTGCACGCGATCAACCCTGGAGTAGACAAGCGTCTGATGTAATTCTTAGAATCCTGATAGTGTTGCATCACTGATAAAATTATATTTTTATATGTAGCTCTATACCCGCTAAGTATAAATAACCATCTTGTCTCTACGCAGAACAATGAGGTGCAGTAATGTCCGCTCAAGCTATGACGAGGCGGGGGCAGGTTGGTACCGAACATTAGACTGGAACATTACGAACCAAATGCACATTGACCGGATCTGTCTTCTGTCTGTTCTGCAAAAATGATAAAACACTATGTATAATTTCTGCAAGCGCGTAATATTGTGGAAAGATCAATATTAATTGTGGTTCTAGGTGAAAAGGCAGTCCATCCTGGAACAGAGCTTAACGCGGGTTTGCGAGGAGTATTTATTTCATACTCTAGTGACAGCTTATTAAATGTAAAACAATAATATTGTTGTCGATTTAATGTATCAAGCAGGAGGAGTCCTGCACTCTATTTATTTTTGAGGGGGGCTACGAGTGTAGATCGCCTGTGTGGTGTGTGTGTGGGAGGGGGGGTCGGAAGGGGGTCATGTGCCACACAGGGAGCAAGCTACAAACAGCATATTGGCAAATTATTATTAAGCATTATTTATTTATTTATTTTCATTTTTATTGGAAACATTCCCAGTCGCATGAACTATATCATGAAATATCTCGATTCTCACCTTCATAGATTATGTGATAATATGCAATGGTCAAAGTAGCCTAATAATGTAATCTATTAACTGTGCATAAAAACCTGTCTGTATACTTCAGTATACAGAGATGGGAGGTGTCATGCCATAACATATTTTTATATTTCATATCTTTATATTAAATGTGAATATAACACTGAAAGTTAATGTGATATAAAAACGGCTACTAATCTGCACTTTGTTGTTTCTGACGAGAGAATTCTCCAGAAAGAGGTATTCAGTCAGCGAGCGAGATAGCGTGTGAAAGGAAGCAATCCCACTCATTGCGAATCAGCTGCTCTGATTGGTACATTGCATTCATAAGCCTCCAACACGAATCTTGTGGTGATTGTAGTATATATTGCGACGATATGTAAGCAGAACGCGGGTATCCTGATCTCTTGGCTCACGCGAAACGCAGATCTGAAATTTAGCAGCTGATGACGCACGCACTCGCTGAACCTTCTTCATTGTCGGTGTGATTGTATCAAATATAGAAAATATAATCTGCTATTTTTTTGTCTCCTTTTCTTGGAGCGGCATTCAAAATCCACTATGGCTCAAAAATTTGAGGGGGCCACGTTGAATGGGCATGACGCCTCTGTGATGAGTTACATGCACACACAAACACTAACGTCACAGTGGATATCGTGTACTGTAAATCGAGTGTGTTAGCCTAAGTTTATGAATACCAAGCGAAGAACCGTAGAACACAGCACACGCAGGGGCGCAGATGGGATGTTTTAACTGGGGGGGGTGGGCAAGCTGTCCAGAAGTCAAAATTTTTTCAGTCCAGAAAAATCACCAGCTCAATCATAGACGATAGTACAGATGCATCTCAAAAAATTAGAAGTATCATAGGAAAAAGGCTTTATATTCTAGTTCCATGCTACACAACCTTGAAATATTTCAAGAGTTTTTTGTTTTACTTCTAATGGTTACGACTTACAGCTTAGGAAAATTAAAAACTTCACAGTATCTCAAAAAATTAGACTATTCCATTTTGCTGCATGCTTGATTAGTTTGATTATTTTGAGTATAAATACTGGGTACCTCTTGGGGCAGTTTAGAACATGCAACATTTGTCCAGAAGATGATCCTCGACACCCTCCACAAGGAGGGTAAGCCACAGAAGGTCATTGCTGAAAGGGCTGGCTGTTCACAGAGTGCTGTATCAAAATATATTCACATAAAAGTTGACTGGAAGGAAAATGTGTGGTAGCAAAGGTGCACACGCAGCAGGGATGACCACAGCCTTGGGAAGACTGTCAGGAAAAGCTGATTCAAGAACTTGGGAGAGCTTCACAAGGAGTGGACTGAAGCCAGAGTCAGCACATCAAGAGTCACCACACTCAGATGTCTTCAGGAAAAGACTACAGCTGTCACATTCCTAGAACTAAGCCACTCCTGAACCAGAAAAAAACTGGTCCCTGTAAAGTCAAATTTAAGAATGATCGTTCTGAGTTTGTCATACCACAGAAAATGTGGTTATTAGCCACCCAGCAAAATTTGAATGATAAAAAAAGCCGGTAAGTATATAAAAAATAAGCTATCAAAATCTCGAAAAAATTAGCCAGTAGTCTGCAGCTCTCAAAAGCTGGGGGCGTTGTCCGCTGGCTGGCGCGCTGAAACCACGCCCCACGAGGGTCGCGGGGAAATTAGTGGGATTATAAGGGGAAAAAGTTGCAGTCGGCACACTCCACTGTCACTTTGCTACAGCCGGAATGGATGCTCCTAACAGCTTAATTGGTTAGTGACGAAGGCATAGCCAAGCCATGCAAACTGTAGGCTGTAGTAAGTAACAGTATGACACGTAACACTCGCTGGTCTTGAGCGGCGAACTGATGCGAATGTGCTCTATTTTATATTGTTAGGGGCGGGGCCAGGAGCTCAGGGGGGACGCAGTGCGTCATCAATCCCCTGTTTTAGCCCCGCCCAAAAAATTCGGATCACAGCAATGGTGAGAAACTGTTTAACTCCATTCAGTGTTTTACAGTTCACAGTCTTTGTAATATGTTTTAGTAATACATTTCTAACATGTATAATGTGTTTAGACATTTTTTTTTTTAAATTGCCTTTACATGGACTTTAATAGAATATAAGTAAGTTTGCTTTTTTGAATTAAATTACAAAAAAATGAACTTTTCCATGATATTCAAATTTTTTGAGATGCACCTGTATATGATCACTATGGTTACCGCTACAGGCACAATTGAGGCAGCTACCAGCTCCTCATAGGACCCCGGGGTCAGGAGTCATAGCACACACACACACACACAGAGAGAGAGAGCGTAAACATCTTCATGTGTGTTTATTGACAACAGAACAGCGTGTAGTGAGAAGGTGGGTAAAGTGATGGTTAGATTATTATTGTGCTTCAGCCTGCGTCTGCCCTGATCTGATTCTTTAGCACCAAAACAAACACACTCATACCCCGACAGGACCTGCTACGGTGGCCGAGAGAGCTACACGCTGCAAATGACAAAAACACCTGAAGATGAATAAAACATCTTCATCAGTTTGACAACACGCGCTACAAATACTCACAACACAAGCAAATAAAGAAACGTGCTAAAAAAAACACAGACCACATCGGAAATATTTAAGGGAACCGTAAAGGGACAACATGGCTGGGACATAATTTATCAATGTTTGCTCTGAAAAGATCTTTGTTTATTTTAACATCCTGGTCATACGATTCCTTAGCTTTGTGTGTGTGTGTGTGTGTGTGGAAATGATTAGCCTAAATAAGCTGACTAAATACACAATTACTGTAACTGTGAACGGTTATGTAAGCTATGTTGTGGTAATACAAATGGTAATCAATACGCCAAAAAAAAAGAAAAAGAAAAAGAAAAAAAAAACGTTTTGTTGGGGTTTTCTTAATTTTCTGGAGCTTTTTCTATTTGAACGTGTTTTGTGAAGTTGCAGCGCGTTGAGCTCTCTCGGCCACCATACCTCGCCCCTATTTTGAAATCTTCGCTCCACACGTACATACGCAACCATGGCCAACGACGCTCGCTGAAACATAGGTGAAGATGACACACAAGCATTATTCAAACAAAAGTCAACATGGATAAGTTATGTGAAACAAAGCAAAAATCAACGTTACTCCACACTATCAAAAAGAAACAAAGGAACCTCGGCGTCCGATTCGAGCGCCCTTCCCCCACTCCTTGAGTTTCTTCTCTCCTCCGCTGGAAAGCTGCTCCGATATTTACCATAGACAGATAGGGTCACTATGAATCTGGGGGGGTCCCTAGTGCCATCTGCACGCCTGAGCACACGCGGTGTTCATCTAATAAAGATCTTCATCGCTAGCATAAAACAATAGTCTTTGCAGATTTGATTTCAATCCAGTGCAGACAACTCTGAGTGAACCGCTTCAGACCGCTCACAGCGCGCGCTCAGGGAACTGAACGAATCATTCAAACTGATTCGCGAATCAATTCCACTGGTTTGGATCAAGACTTTGAACAGAATTGACTCAAAAGAATGACTCATTCGTGAATGAGTCATCGCTCACTGACCAGAGAAAAGTAGACGGTGCGTTTGGAATAAACTGAAGCGTTTATAACTTGTATTGCATTAAGATAAAGTAATGAGAGGAGCATCGCCCACAGTAACGAAGTAAAAGTACAGATTTTCCCCCAAAAATTTACTTAACTAAGAGTAAAAGTGCCCATCTTTAAATATACTCCAAAGGTATTAGTTACCCAAAAAAATATACTCAAGTGAATGTAACTCGTTACTACCCACCTCTGATGAAAACATAAATTATGGTAATAGGAGCAC
>NC_056597.1:34414556-34416680 GCF_018340385.1 Cyprinus carpio
GAAATCATCAATGTGAACTTCATTTCTTCATCGGTTGAATTCAGAAAATTCAACATTCAAGTTCCTCAAATGTCTTTCTTGAACTCAGATCTCCAGTAATACTGTGAATAATGCTCTCTTCTCTCAGTGTAGAGTACAGTTATATGTCTGTTGCTGATCTGACGTGATGAGAATCAAACACTAGCGCTGACGGACAGAATATTAGTGTCTTCATGTGATGTTGAGGGCGTTATGTGTGAAAAATGACCAGGAAATTCGAAAGACGCTGTGAACTCACAAACCACAACCTGCTTCCATCTGTTGGCACCTGTTCTGTCTCTTACCTTCAATTGCTTTTTTCTGTTACATGTAAAAGCCATAATTCATTCTGGCACTCTCACACACTTACATTCTCCTTTCACTTACAATATATATGAGGGGCTGTACAAGCCATAATTCATTCTGGCACTCTCACACACATACATTCTCCTTTCACTTAAATACATTTTTTGCTTTCACACACATGCATTCTCCTTTATACATACATATATTTTTGCCTTTTGTTTGGTATCCATTACTTCCTCTTTAAGCAGGAAGTCACTCTCAGACCAGGAAATACACGTGCAAGACTTGCTCAGCTCTTCCTCACAATTTTACAGTGATGCTATTCAAAGTCATCCTGTTTTCTTTTAAGTACCTATTTTAAAGTTTTAACTTGAAACATATGCATTATTTAACATACGTTGTTCTACCGATCTGTGTACAAGTGTTATGATACTGATTTCTGATAGTCATTGACAGAGCCTTGCCACAATTCAAATAAATCACTAAATAAACCGACACAATTTATTGTTTTCATTGTGGACTGTATACACTTGTATCTATCCAATAATAACCCTTTTTGCACAACTAGGTACAATAGTTCAAACAGCAAAACTGAAATGAAGCATGTTTTTTCATCTCTTTCAGGTAGGTTTAACTCTATTCCAGTTAAGGATACACTGATCAGGATTTTTCGTTGCCCTTGCGATTTTCCAACTATGTATCTTTTGATTTATTTATTTATTTTAAATTCAGACTGAGCATTTTTTTGAGTCTCTCCAGCATCATCCCCCCTTGCACAATTTATTAAGTTCTTACTCTGGTATTGCTTATTATTTCGTTTTATTCGAGGTCATGTGCGAGTGTTGTGTTTGTTTGTTTTTACATTATTAAATCGTTTTACGCCCCTCGTTGCTGGCAATGCGCGGTCCGTACACGCGCTAACACGAGCCTCAAGAGCGAAGGAAACAAGACTCAAAAGGGGTATAGACAACATAGAACGACTGCACACAAAAAAAAAAAAAAAATAATCAGACGTGGATGTGAGGGGGTGACGCCGAACGGATTTTATTATTACTCTATTATTATTATATCTTTTATTATGTTAGTTTTTTATTATCTTTATAATTCACTATGTATCTCTTTTGTTCACACTCCCGGACCGCACATGTTTTTGATCTTTCTGCTACTGGAAAGCTCCTGGACACCCAAGGCGCATTCCCTTGCGTGTAAACACCCTTGGAAATTAAGATCTTTGTGATTCTGATGAAGATGCACAAACTCAATCTTCTGTGACAGCAGGCGGGCGCTTGAGGAACACTCGCCGTTTCCGGAGTTACTGTTGAACGCAGCGCTGCGCTGATTAACACTCACTGTTCTAATACTGTGTTAAACGACGTGTAAAGACGGAAAAACACAAAAGGCCATCGGAAACTTTTGGGGAAGACAGTCAGTTCTCCCAGGAAAATAACATTATTCACACCACCCTTATTCCATAATTCATGGTTTTCTCAAGTAATTTCACCCGCAACTGGGAATTTGTTCTGTCTGGTCACAGTATTTTTCTCTGCTCGGACGCGGACTATTCTCGTAAATCTGTCTTAAAGATAATATATCATGATGATCACGACTTTTGTGGTACCGAATTGCATCCTGTCAGGAATTAACCTGGCCCGCGCTGTTTTTAAACTTGGGTCCTGTTTGATTACAGTCATGATTCATAGGTGGCAGTTGCCAGATATTGAGAAACAAAAAATCTAAAAATAAATATAAACCGCGCAATGAAGTCCAAATCTTGAGTTATGTGGAAATAATATAAAGATA
>NC_056597.1:34417639-34445139 GCF_018340385.1 Cyprinus carpio
AAGCTTTGAAATATGCACTTATACAACAATATACAACACATAAAGCTTTGAAATATGCACTTATACAACAATATACAACACATTACAACCTAACACCTTCATAATTCGTCAACAGTTGTCATCGCCCATCTTTTGTGAAACACATTTCTTTGCATCTTTTGTGTAAATGTGAACAATCACTGATTGTGAACTACTCTGAAAGCATGAGCCTGTGAAACACTTTGACTTTGAGACGTGCAGCGCATGCAATTATTTAACTCAACAATGGTGTTTTGAAGTTTAATAATCACATTAAGTCATGTTGTGATTCCTGTTTATGCATGGCCAAATCTACAAAGATAATTAGGACTTATGTTATACCATTTAAGTCCTCAAATTTAATCATATTACGATATGTTAAGGACCCACAGTAACCCTGTGAAAGACATTAGTAGTGGAAAATTTTTATTTTCTTTCAGGTTCAGTGTTGTGCTCAATCCTCTTGCCTTGCATTCTGAGAATGTCGGTGGTTGATGTGTGTTCTCTCACCCCAGGTTTCTGGTGGTGATGGGTTTATTCAGGCCGACCACCTTGCAGAGCTCCCGCCCCCAGCACCAGCTGACAGCTGCGGGAGTTGAAGTGCTGTCGCCATGAAACAAAGCAAACCTGTCAGTCAAGTGATGTCACAGTGAACACCTCAGCTGAACAAAACTGAACATAACACACACACATGCACACACACACACACACACACACACACACACACACCTTGAGCAGGTCAGCGAGGCGCGTGAGGATGTCGGTAGTGATGGAGGGAATGTCGTTCACACACTGGCAGGACTCCAGAAACATCCGGATCGCAGCAGCACCGTCCTTTCAGAGCACACAAAGGTTAAGGTCACAGTAGGGACTGAGAGGGGAACTAGGTGGTGAAATGAAGCTCCAGCGCTGAAAAACTCAACCCGACCACGGCATACTTCTGCCCGTCGACACACCGAAACTCACTGGGCGTCCTGTCCTCGGTACCCTGAGAGCACACAAAACACATTTACTCACACTCAATTAACACCAACATAAACTGCAATCATAAAGGACGCGAGGTATGAGATCAGCAAAACACAAAAAATACAGAATATTTTTAAAGTATTCAAAGGGGTCATATGATGCCTGCTAAAAAGAACATTATTGTGGTGTATTTGGTGTGGTAATGAAATGTGTTTTATGCAGTTTAAGGTAAAAACAAAAAACAACATTATTTTCCACACACACTGTAACATTATTGTTTTCTCCTCTATGCCCCGCATCTGAAACGTGTCGATTTTTACAAAGCTCAATGCTCTGAAAAGCGAGGTGTGCTGTGATTGGCCAGCTATCCAGTGCTTTGTGATTGGCCGAATGGCTCAAGCGTGTGACGGAAATGTTACACCTCTTAACATATTGTGATGCCTTGTCCGGCCGGAGCGACGAGACATAAACATAAAACCCATTATAAACGTGATATAAACGTGATTTCTAGTCGTGTCTTCTTTTGGAAGGCAAAAACAAAGTAGTTTCACTTTCTCAACGAAACAGCGTCACACACCACAGCCTTGAGTAAGCAGAGGCCGGAGGCTTAGAGTGAGCCGCAGTCTGGAGTGAACAGAGGCGGGCGGCTTGAGAACGGTGCGGCAGGCGGATTCTATGAAGGAGCGTACCTTGGTCTTGCAGCAACCACATGTGACGACCCTGGACTGGACTCTGATTCGTCCATGGTTAATCCGATTCAGCGATCCACATGACGAAGCGGATATCATCCTCTTTTGGAAGGCCAAACAAAGTAGTTTCTCTTTCACAGTGAAACACAGTCTCTATACGACATGGCGGCGGAGGCAACAACAATACTACAATGAGAATAAAAGGTACATCTTCTTTCTTTGCGTGTACATTTGGGTGGCGTTATGCAAATCTTCCCACATACTGGCATAGATATGTGGGGGCGTGTTAGAACGAGCTGTTTCAGGGGGGCGCGGACAAGTATTAACTTTTATAAAGAATATCTCTTTGGATTTGAGACTTTAGTCTTTGCAACTTTACAGATCTTCTTTATTCACCAAGAGCTTGTAACACTCCAAAGAGAAAGGAAAAATTTAAATCGCATCATATGACCCCTTTAACAAAACAAAAATATATTATTATTGTATATAATATTAACTCATTGTATGGTAAATTTAAACATTTATTATAAAACAACAAAACAATTACTGTTGTTATAGTTTATAAAGACAACCATAATAATAATAATCAGAACAATAATTTTTATTATTATTATTATTATTATTAGTGTTAAACAATTGAATACAGAAATCTATACAAATAGGGAAAAATACAAAAAAAGAAATTACATGTATTAAACAAACTTGAATAATACATTGCAATAATAACTGATCGCAAAACAACTTGAACCACCCCATACTGTACTGTAAAATGAAAAAGTTTTTTATTAACTAATTTTATTAACTATTTATTATTATTTATATATTATCACTTATTACATAATTTATTCATATGGAAATCCACACAAATATGGAAAAACCACATTCCTGATAATACCATGATATACTCTTATAAAATAATAATAATGTCAATAACAATAATAATCATATTTTATAATAATAATCATATTATTTTTTATATTACATTAATTAAAGCCAAACAAACTAGAGAAATAAACTGCGACAGTAAAAGAGGGTTTAGTACCTGCGGGTTTGCGCTCAGGCAGCGTGATGCGTCCGTCAGCGATGGAGTCCACCAGATCCTTTTTGAAACTCAAAGCCGGGACCTCGGCCTGCTTCCAGCGCTCATTATCCAGCAGCAGACTGCAAACACATAACGAGCAGTGACTCAGTGAGTTCTGAAGCTCTGAACTCTCCTTCACTGACAGCATGAGCGCAGCTGTACCTGAGTTTAGTCTTGCGCTCGCCTCGTGGAAGCGCTGCACGAAGCGGTAGGCCTGACTCTGCAGCGCCCCCCTCAGGCTCATGCTGCGCCGGCCGCACAGCTCCTCAGTGTCTGAGACGAACGACTCCACCGCCTGACTCAAACACACGAACTCTGACGAGCTCAGGCGCTCCAGAGAGCCGTCCTGCGCACACACACACACACACACACACACACACACTCAGACAGGGCGCGGCAGAAGGAGTATGGTCGCATATTTGAAAGCAGCTATCCGATATAGTGATCAAACCGGTTCAGGTGTGTGTCGGGTGTATGTGTGTACATGTTGGGTGTGGGTGTGGTGTTGTGTGTGGTCATGTGTGTGGAGTGTGTGTGTTTTACCTTGGCTCGTGTCATGAGCACTTTAACGCAGCGGTCGTGACTGACGTCAGATGCCGTGTACAGCAGCTCCTTGAACGTTATTGGCCACCCACCCAAAGCTCCAGATCTGACGGCAATCACATCCTCAACTGCTGCCACAGGGATGGGACACATTTACAATACCTTTCATGGTCTTTAAATATGAGGCTTATTCACACTGTCACACAAAGAATCACATAAGGGGAAAAAAAAAAATTAAGTACACGTCAGTTCTTATTTGGAGCTGGATCTATCTGCTGCTTCTGACACGGTGAAATCATCCGATCCTCCTGTCTGCCCTCCTCATCACTGGCATCACAGGGATTCCACTTCACTGGTTTCAATCCTATCTCACAGGTAGGTCTTTCAGGGTGGCCTGGGGAGGGGAGGTATCCAAACCACACCAACTGGTCACTGGGGTTCCTCAGGGATCAGTTCTTGGACCCCTCCTCTTCTCCACCTACATGACATCATTGGGTCCCATCATATAGGCACATGGCTTCTCCTACCATTGCTATGCTGATGACACACAGCTCTATCTCTCATTTCAACCAGATGATCCAACGGTAGCTGCACGGATCTCAGGCTGCTTGGCGGACATCTCAGCATGAATCAAAGATTATTACCTACAGCTCAACCTGGCAAAGACTGAGCTTCTTATCTTCCCTGCCACTCCAAATCTACAACACGACATCACCGTCCAGTTAGGTTCATCATCAATTACCCCATCAACATGACCAGCTGACCAACCCCTATCCAGAATGCTGATTCTTTGACATTTTTCAAGCAACAGCTGAAAACTCACCTCTTTCGTCACTATCTGACTTCATCCTAAAAAATCGTTCTTTCATCTTTCTCTGT
Organism: Cyprinus carpio; assembly: GCF_018340385.1. NCBI lineage: Eukaryota > Metazoa > Chordata > Actinopteri > Cypriniformes > Cyprinidae > Cyprinus > Cyprinus carpio. Next base: position 34,421,816 of record NC_056597.1, read on the forward strand.
CTAGCTTGTACTTATTTGAACAATGTTTGAAACTTGTCTATTTGCCTCTTTAAGATCAGGGTTAGGTTAGGATCTTTTGATATATTCCCCAATTGTAAGTCACTTTGGATAAACGTGTCTGTTAAATGAATAAATGTAAATGTCCAGGTTGTATTTCAGCCCCAACACAAAAATAAACAAATTTCTATGTTTAAAACTATTACAATTTTTATTCATAGTGACATTATTTTCTTTATAATTAAGCATATCTATGGCCAGATTTCCATTACTATAATCCAAAAAAAATAAAAAGATTCTCCAATTATTAGCGATTGTCTTTAAAATCAGGATGAATTTCCAGTACATTTCATTACTGTATGGAAATCACAATTTTAATTTTTACATAAATAATCATAAAAATCAGAATAAAAAATAAAATTTTGAAAAAATTTCTATAAATAAATTATAACTCTGAAAAACTTACAAAAGCTGTATTTTAAACTTTTAATAATTATTTAAGAGGTCTTTTCTGCTGACTTAAGCTGTATTTTTGTAATCAATAATACAGTAAAAAATCTAAAATATTATTATAATTTAAAATAACCATTTTCTAATTGAATACATGTTCAAATTTAATTTATTTCTGTGATCAAAACTGAATTTACTCTAGTCTTCAATGTCATTCTAATATGCTGATTTGCTGCTCAATAAATATTTCTGATTATTATCAATGTTGAAAACATTTGTGATGCATCATAAGCTTGTGGATTTTGTGGATACATTTTCTTCAGTACTTTTTGATGAATAGAAATCAAAAATCTTTTTATTTGAATAAAAAATCCTTTGTAACATGAGCGTTTTTGTCACATTTGATAAGGTTAAAGCATATTTCTTGAACAGATATATGCATATCTTTTACAAAAAAATCTGACCCCAGACTTTGAAGGGTAGATATGCTGTATAAAGTATGTTTTTGTAAAGCTAACAGCATGCAGTGTTACTCACATTGCAGCAGCGCCCCCTATGGGAGTGTTGGAGAGTGGAGGTGTTGGAGTTGTGTTCCCTGCTGGAGGAAGATTCGGTGGTTGCGGAGGCCGAGTCGCTCCCGCAGGCATCTGTGCACGTCTGAGCTCTCGTACTGCGCTGCTCCGCTTCATTCAGCGCATCGCTGATGAACAGCCCCTCATGTGTGAGATACGCGAGCTCCGCCTCTCCTGAATGAAAGGCGGGGCCTCCGGAACTCCTCCCTCCTCTTCGTCCTCATTGGTCCTGCCGTCAGAATGATTGGTTTGACCGAGGAAACGTCTGCTAGCCGACTCCTCTGGCTGCTGTCCAGCACTTCCAGCACCACGTTGCGGATGACGCTGAGCGTAGCCTGAAACAAACACCGGAGAGTCTGAGGACGACTGCATTACTGAGCTTTCTGATTGAGACATGCAGGCGTAAAGTTCACCCTCCAGAGAATCGAGACATACAGTATCTCAATGGTAATGCTGCTTTTCAAAGGTTTCTTTAACAGTGCTGTTATTGTTAACAAAAAATAAAACAAAAATATTAAAAATACTTTGCTAACTAAAATAAAGCTAAAAAATAATATAAAATATTAATAGTGAGTAACACTGAAATTTTAAATATCAAAATAAAATCTAAATATTAGACGAATTAATTAAAATTAGAAATTATTTTTTGGCAACTAACTGAAAGTTCAAGTTAAAATGACTAAAACTTAAATAAAAATACATTTAAGCTAAATAAAAATATTTGAAAAACTAACAAAAAATAATTAAAAAATGACAAAAGCACAAAATGATAAAAACTTATAAAAAAACTGAAAATATCAAAATCAAAGAAATTCATATTAGATGAAAAACTAAAACATGAACATACAAAAAGCAAAAATTATAAATGTTGCCCATGCTACAAAATGAAAATTACTAAAGTACTAAAATGACTCAAACTGAAAAAATAAATAAAGCTAAATAGAAATATTAAATATTCAAAAACTAAAAACAAATGGCAAAACAACATAAAATTACTAAAACAAAAATATAAAAATAGGTTTATTAAAAATATTATTATATTATATGACAGGATATAAATAATACTAAAAATTTTGACTAAAGCTATTTGACTATTGTTAACATCGACTACAGTCCCTTGTGAAAGTATTCATACCCCTTTTTTTCACGTTTTGTTATGTTGCTAGTGTTTCATCCAGATTAATAAGACCAGGAACGTCAATTAAAGTCTGTTTTGTTTTGACCGAGTGAAGCTTGTCTGAATGTCCATCGTCTGTTTTTAGAGTCACATATTGTGTGTTGTTGTCAGGGTTTCACTGCATGTCTTGATGAATATAAGTTATGTTACCTTGATCCTCTTGAGGAAAACAGATGAAGTGTTCAAAAAATATCCAGCAGCAGATCAAACCACTGAGGAAACGTCATCAGGCTCATCTGCTCATGAAATCTACATCACACACAGACACACAGTCAGCTGTGATAAACAGTGCTGAGATACTTACACTGTTTCAGGAACTCACCTGACTGCGTCTGCATCGATCTCACTGATCTGCGACACGGACTTCACAACACACTGCAGGGAAGAAAGAGAAATCATACAGAGAAACACTCGTTTTTGATCTGATTTTCCACTTTTCGTGTTCCCATCATGTGCTGTACCTGTCTGTCGAACGATGTTCTTGGCGGCGCGCACCATCTCCTCGCTGTAGATGTCGCAGGAAACTCCAGCTTCCTCTGTCTCAACAGGCCAAAAGACCAGAGACTGCAAGCTATCCTGTGATGAACACACACACACAGATTCATATATCCCTACCCCTAACATATGCTGCTGTTGAGATGACTCTTGATTTGATTTTCACAGTCATCGTCTGTGGTTTTTGTACTTTTCATTAAGGAAATTAAATGCAAGTGGCGGTTTGTTTTGCTGGTCGGGCGGCGTGGGATTCAGAGCGTGACCAACCTTTCCTGACGCTGCAGGCTGCTCTGTGCCCTGTTTTGAGAAGATCTCACACTGTAAAACCCTCAAAACCAAACACTGGCCCACATCCCACACACAAACATGACTCTGATTTACCGAGCGCAGTCACATGATGGGCTTGACCGGGGTTAAATGAAACCTACACCTGGGCACTGGAAACCACTGCTGCGGTCTGCTTCAAACAACTGATGTTCAACACCACATTCACTCACAAGTTCAGTTTGGCATTTGAAATGACGTGACGGATTTTGAAAAAATCTGCATTAAAGCCAGCAGGCCTGGATTTTTAAAAAGCAAAAGCATTTTTTGTTCAAAGGTTTGGGGTCAGTGAGTGTTTATTTTAAATGATTTGATTCTGTGATTCAGAAAGGATGCAATTTATTGATCAAAAGTGAAAGTAAAGAAAGTTAAAATGTTACCAATTTTTTTTTTTTTTTACTTTCTATTCATCAAAGAATACTGAAAAATAATATGTATCAGTTTCCACTAATATATGAAGCAGCACAACTGTTTGCGTCATTGATAATAATAATGAATGCTTCTTGAGCAGGAAATCAGCATATTACAGTGGTTTCTGAAGATCACGTGACACTGAAGACTGGAGTAATGATGCTGAAAATTCAGCTTTGATCACAAAAATAAATTACATTTTAACATATGTTCACATAGAAAACTGCTATTTTAAACTGTAATAATATTTCACTATTTTTCATCAATAAATGCAGCATTGGTGAGCAGAAGTGATCTCACTGACCCCAAACTTAAACTTTAAATAAGATACATCGGCATGTATTTAAATATTTTATATACTGAATATATTTTTATGGTTTAGCTTTGATAAATGCTCTTTTAGGAGGAAGTGAGAGTTATGGTATGTTGTCACACTGCAATGAACTCGATCAAGGCACATGTGATTCCTGGCGACACGTGAAAGACATCTGACCTTCTCCAGGACCTGACTGTCCTCCTCAAAGGGTCGGCTGAGATCGCTCTGAGCGTACGTGGAGAAATCGGCCACCATCATCTTATCGATCAACCTCTCCATCTCACAGAGCTGAGAACCCAAATGTCTGCGGACACAAATAACAGGAAATAAGCTGCATGCCTTGCACATTCCTATTCTCCTTGTGTGTTTCCTGGTAAGCGTGTGTTTGCGCACCTGAAGCTGTGAATCCCCTGCAGTTCCTGCTGCAGCACTTCTTTGGTGGTGGCGATGAGCTCCAGCGCCCCCACGAACTCTGAGGTGGAGAGGAGCAGTTGCACCGTGGGCTGCGTCTGGTGCACCGCCGCCATCAGCTTGAGCTTGTTGTGTAGCTTGATGCAGTTGTTGCGGGTCAGAGCGTCTCGCAGCGATTGCAGCGGCCCGCGGCACATGATGCGGTCGATGGCGGCGGTGCGCGCGCGGAGCTTGGCCACGGCGTCTGCCGTTTCTCGCAGACGGTCCTGGAGCTCGTGCTGAGATGACATGGCGTGGAAAAAGGCCTCGGAGCGGAGAGAGATCTGCCGAGCGATGCTCACCTCCACCACGTCCAGATAGTGACTCAAACTACACACACACAGAGATTCAGAGCCTTTTATCACGGGATGTTCTGCCAGACTCTTCACTTCATTCATCTGCTTCTACTACTGTTTTTATTTTGTTTAATTGTTCATTATCATTTATTGTCATGTCTTAATTTTTAGGACTGTTTACTTATCTTGAATGTTTAGGCCTACTAGTAAAACAACAAAAGAAATAAATATTTAACTGAGAAATACTTCACTTGTTAATATTTATATATATATAAAAATATTTTAATAAAATGTAACTTTAAAGATTTGTCACTTGAAATTAAATTTACCCTTAAAATATATAAAAAAAAAAATTATATATATATATATATATATATATATTATTTCAGTTGGCTGTCAAAGTAATTTCTCATTTTAATTTAGTTTAACTTTATATACTAAAATAGCTAAAACTGAAACTAAAAAAATTATAACCATAAAGGCATATTAAAACTAAAAATAATAAAAATTGCAAAAAAAACAGCATAAATACTAAGAATTTAACAAAAATGTAAATTAAAATGGAAAATACAAAAATAACTCATTCAAATATTTAAAAAATAAACTATAATAATATCTTACTGATTCTAAAATAATGACTGCTAGTGATGACTTATGGTACTAAACAATGACCTTTTCCTGCAGTAACCGTGACGATGCACATCATCGGCTGTTCTTCTTGCCCTTGCCCCCGGCGACGCTGAAGTGAGACCACGGCAACACAGCGTTAAACGTGACAGGATCATTCAGCACAAACTCAGGCTTCATGAAGATCTGAGGGAGACGAAGAGAGAAGAAAGTCAAGAGGCAAAGAAACGTTTGCTCTTTTAAAACAGAGAGCAAGAACAGTAACAAGCTTTTTAAGCAGACTCCGGTCCAGAAGAGTTTTCCATTCATTTTCTCCACAGGGATTTCATGCATCTCTTCAAGGAGATGATAAACCCCACTGCATACTTCGGTTTAAAGCAGATCTATCTTTGAAACAACTCTCTCCTCTGCATTTATTTGATAAAAAAATACAGTAAAAACAGGAAAACTGTAAAATATAATTGCAGCTTAAAACAACTGTTATCTATGTGAGTATGTTTTAAAATGCTGTGATCAAATCTGTGTTTTCAGCATCATTACTCCAGTCTTCAGTGTCACATGATCTTCAGAAAACAGTCGTGCAGTTTCATGTTTTTGAGGAAACTGTGATGCATTTTATTTTTCAGGATTCTTTGAATAAAAAGTTCAAAAGAACAGCATTTGTTTGAAATGGAAATCTTTTGTAACGTCTTTACGGTCACTTCTGATCAATGCAATACCTATAAATAATGCAATTCTGTTCAATAAAACTATCAATTTCTTCAAACTTCCACGAACTTTAAGTGTATCTCATCACTTCACAAGCTCTTGGTAGCTATGTTTTTGAAGATGGAGAAACTGACTGGTTTTCAAGCTTGAGTTCTCACCTTGGGCACCTGCTCCAGTTCAGCTCTGGCTTTATCTACAAGACAAATGAGCCACAAACACAAAACTCATTTGAGTTCCTCCAATCATAATACAGATTTTAAATGCATGTTTGTATGCTGGTGCCCTGATGATGACTTAATTACTGTTCAGACTCAACGGTACCGTGATTATTGGTGATGGTGGGCACGGACAGATCGTCTCTGCTCTGGCAAATGTTCTTACAGCGCTCGTGAATCTTCTCCCTCTGAGAGACACAAACAAACAGTCAGCGTGAGACCCTAGATAGAAACATTTACAAAACAGATTCTGACTTTGGGATCCCGGCATGCAAGAACCGAACCAGCTGACAACTAAATAAAGAGCTTCTTGCGAAGGAAACGCAGAGGCTGGTTCCTCAGAAGCGTCAGAGAGACAAACAGCCTGCCATCGCAAACAGAAGCAACCCAGACAAAACACATCCTTCTCCGGCTCATGAACTGACGGGGGACAGAACAAGACCCTCAGTGTCTATAATAAATTACTAACAACCCTAGTGAGATGCCTACATTGACAGCAAACAAATTTTAAAATCATCTATTTTAATCAAATTGTGTGCTATGTGTTTGTTGTTATACTTGTATTGTTCATACATTATTATAGTATTCACTAATATTATGAATAAGCTTTTACCCTTTTACACTTGTTTAACCATTAGTAATTTTATATGCTGTTGTCGTTTTTTATTAGTCTTATTTTTTAATATTTCATTTCAATTTTAGTTTAAATTTTAGTCCTTCAACTGACTTAAGTTAGTTACCAAGGAAACAATTTTAATTTTACTCAATATTTGTGTGTGCTATATGTTGGTTATGATTATTGGTGGTATTATTTATATAATATATTAGTGCTTATACCATTTATACTATTATGATATTAATTAATATTTTCAAGTAAATTTTATTTTAATACTTTGTTTTAATTTTAGTAATTTTACTTTTCCTTCTACTTTTATCAGCATATGTATATTAATATAAATTAAATATATATATAATTTTACTTAGTATTTGTGTGCAACATGTTTGTTGTGTTTAGTGACAATATTATTTAAGTAATATTTCTATACTATTTTGGAATTTTTTATATACTTTTAAATAAGCTTTATTTTAATAATTTCAGCTTTTATTTTCATTTTAGATTTTGTAATTTTATGCGCTTTTGTCATTTGTATTAGTTTTATATATTTCTATTTAGCTTTAATTTTTATTTTTTTATTTATCAGCTTTAGTTTTAGTAATTTTCGTACTTCAAATTAGATGTATTTTTTCAGTACCAAGGAAACATTCTAATTTTATACAATATCATTTTATTTCAGTTTCTAATTTTCATTTAAATTTTTTAGTTTTAAGTTTTTCCATTCCAGCCTTATTTAGATTATAACAATTGATTTTAATAGTTTCGGTTAATAAAACATTGGTGCTTATTAGAGCGTCACAGGCACAGATCACTGCCAAATCCGTCCCATTGTGAGGCGTGATGAGCGTCGTTATGATCCTGTCTCTGTCGGTTTCAGGAGGCAGTGTGTGAATAATTCAGACGCTGCTGTCACCTGAGCCGTCTCCTGCAGGTAGGAGCTGAAGTGTTCTCGGCTGATGTTGGGCAGGTAGAACGAAGGCATGACCTCGGTCTCGGTGAAGTCCAGGCCCCACGTCTTAGTGAAGAAGTCCGACTCTCTCTTGGCCAGCCTGGGGTCGTTCAGGGCCGCGGGGAGGTTCACTTTAGAGTTATACACAGTCCAGCGGTGCTGGTCAGCCACAACAGACGGCCCTTCACAGAGAGCACGACCCTCACCTGTACAGAGGACAACAGCGGGTCAGGGAGACTCATTTACTATTTACTTTATATAAAAAAAAGGCTTTTAGACTGACAGTTAATGCAGAGCTATTTTAATCAACTAACCAAAAAATTAATAAATAAATAGAAATGGAAAAAACATTAAAAAAAATATATATATTTTTTTTTAATTTCTCATTTACTACAAACTAGTCAAATAATTTTTGGTAAAAATGACATATGACAAATGTCTTGCAGTACTAAAAATAAAATAAAATAAAATAACTTTTTTTGGACAGACTAAAGTCCACAAAAACCATTAAAAAAGCACATTTATTACTTGAAAAAAAATTTTTTATTGAAATAAAGTGTAAAAGTGTTAAGTGTAAAAATCTTTAACTTTTATTATTTTAGCTAGTTGCCAAGGCAACATTTTCCATTTTCATTTAGTTTGCTTAGAATTCTAAAATAACAGAAAATAAACAAGTAAAAATAGACATAAATAAAATATAGATATATTTAAAATACACACACACACACACACTAAAGTTAATAAAACTTTAACTGAAATTAAACTGAAAACAGAAAATACAAAAATAAAATCTAATTCAACGCATTAACAAAAAGCTGTAGTATACGTAATATAGTAATCAGTTATACTATAATAACACTGCAGGTATACAGAACATTAACTAAAAAACATCTCATTACAATTAACTTCCACAAGTGTATAAAGTGGCCTTTCTCAGCAGAAGGCGGCTGGTCTCTCACCGGTGGGCTCTTTAGGGCAGACGTCCGGTAAGGAGCGCGGCGTCCGGTAGTGTCTGGGGGCCATCGCAGGGTCCCTGCGCTTCCTGAAGAGCCCATCCCCGGGGCCGCTGCACTGAGCGATCGGAGACGAGCCCTGACTGGAGGACATCACTGCGGATCCCTCACATTCGAGGCTGACTGGAAGCAGAGCGCGAGAACACACATCAGCTGTCCTTTAGAGGAAAAGCACTGGATTTCCCTTCAAACAGATGTCGGGTTGGTTGTTTAAACAGCTGTGCAATACTAAACGTATCAGCTGAATGATGGAAAACAAGAGATTCGTTCAATATTCCCCTTGACACAGTTGTGTAATTAATATAATCAGCGAAATATCTGTTCCACCCACACCAAGCACAAAAACAAGCGAGTCAGAGTGGAAACCGTAAAGAGGAAGACGACCTGAGATGCACATGATCTGTTTGATCAGATTTTCAGAGCAGATCTCACACCTGAGTGAGCAGATACTGAGTAAACAGCAGACTGGGCCTGGACTCGGCACGCTACTGCTGTCTAATCATTCAGAACGAGAGAAGAAAGTTTGCTGAGGTTTGACTGGAGCATGCTGCGGTTTGACTTCAGAGAGCAGGAAGAGCCCGAGCTGCTCTGCAGAGAGTCAAAGCCCAAACAGGGGACGCTTAAATAGCAAATGCATTAATGTTTTTGTTTTTTTTGGCATTGTGACCTATATATATATTTCAATGTCTTTCAGCCCGAATTAACAGGGATTCTAGCACGGAACCCAAGAAATTCCCAAATAATTAAATGCCAGTGCACTGAATATGTCCAGATGCACCTCAATACTAAATACTGACATATGGAATAATTAATGATTTTTAATGGACTGATCAAATCAACTCACAATGAAGCCTCGCACTTCATTCAAACAACTATTATAAACTATGTATATTGTTATGAGTCTTGTATATAGATGCTTCTTCACCCAGAAACCTATCAATGACAACTGATCATCTTATTTTTAATCACTATAAAAGTGATGTGGAGACACAAACCTTTCACAGACGCACAACATGATGAATGATTATTTAACTTACTCATAATAATCAGCTGTTAAGAGCAACACAAATCACCTCAGCGCCAATAACTCGCTTAAACTGACACCTAGACGTGTAATGACACACTTTAAGAGCACGAGTGTGTGGTTTCTGATGGTTTTTACAGCGGAGTCGGTAGTTTGGTGTGTTGGGTTTGTTATTGTACGCTTGCACGTAATGAGCCGCTGTTAGCCTGAGAGCTAGTCATCATCAACATCCGCTTCCGCGCCTCACACACTCACGAGCACCGCGGCGCCTCTCAAGTACCTGTTATATGAAATAAAGCAGCTCCTGGCGAACATAATATCGTCAGATCTCGCTCACTCACATCCTCACTGACGGATCAGATCACTCACTCTGCGGTCAGCCGGCCACCGGCCCATAATGCACTGCGCGCGAAACCCAGAGACTTCCGGTCTACAAGAAGAATCTCACTCCGTCATGAAGTCTTTCGATTCATTGTTTGGAGAAAAAAAGAAGAAAAAAAAAATTTAGCCATAATTTTGTATTAGCCAAAAATGCGTGCTTTTGGAGACTCTTTGACAATAGACGCTTTTCATACTGAGCTTATATATATATTTTTTTTTTTAATTATTGTTCCTCGATAAATAACATGTAACGTATACATTCATAAATGTACCTTCTTTAAAATAAAAGAATACCTTCTTTTTCTATTTTCATGAAAGATATCGACAAATATCTGATTTCTTTAAAGAACTCAACTTATTTTTTTTCTTTATTTTATTAATTCTGTCTTCTTTCATTCAATATTTAATTATTTTTTGAGCTTGAAATTTATATTTTTCTGTTCATTCATTCGGCTTTTTCTTTTCTTATTTATTTTCTATATAATAAAATGTAAAAAATAGGTGACCTATGAGCTATTAACATTATTCTTTAGGAACAATACAAAAATATTTCCGAGAAAATGCAACAACAACAATGCAATTTTCAGCTATGATATAATATAATACACTTTAATCCATTTAATAAATAACCCTCTTAGGATATTTATTTTATTGTCTGAATGTTCTTTGTTGCTAAATAAATACAGTAACTTGTTCTAATTACTTTTCATTCATTGTTTTCTGCCTTTTCTGTCTCATTTTATTCATTATTCTCATTCATTCAGTATTTTTTATGTATTTTCATTCATTCATTCAGCTCTTTTTCTCTATATTTCTTTCTATATAATGTCTGTCTGAACATATACAATTTTTAAAAATAGGTGTGCTCAGTGTTTATTGAAATATGATCTATAACTTTATTCTTTAAGAATGATACAAAAACATTTCTGAGAAAACGCAACAACAATACCGCTTTAATACTATATACATAATATAATATAACATAATAACCTCATTTCAGACTCATTGTTGATGAAAATCATTGATATTTTGGAGTTGATAATCTATGGCAGTTTGAAAGTACAAATGAAAGTAAATGAATTCAGAAAACAGGTTCACACACCCACTGAAGTGTATTCATACAGATTCCTAACATGACATTGTTTTTAAGCAGGACAGCTCAAGCACAGTGGCTTTTATACAGTACTGAATGTAAAGTGAACAGCATCCAGTCAGACAGAGAACAGATGGCTTGTGGGAAATCAGAGCTGAATGTGTGTGTTGGCAGAGAAACAGCATGAATGAGAGTCCCAAATCACCCCCTACACCCTCATTCACTACTCCCTACACTACACTACTAATACAGCTCACTTGAAGGAGTGAATGAAAAGGAGTGAGTGAATCTGGACACTGAGTGCATTTTTAATATGTGACCCTGGACCAGAAAACCAGTCAGAAGGGTCAATTCTTTGAAATTGAGATTTATACATCATCTGCTGAATAAATAAGCTTTCCATCGATGTATGGTTTGTTAGGGGGACAATATTTGGATGAGATACAACTATTGAAAATCTGGAATCTGAGGGTGCAAAAAAAAAAAAAAAATAGAAAATCTCCTTTAAAGTTGTGCAAATGAAGTTTCTAAGCAATGCATATTACTGATCAAAAATGAAGTTTTGATATACAGTACAGACCAAAAGTTTGGAAACATTACTATTTTTAATGTTTTTTGAAAAGAAGTTTCTTCTGCTCATCAAGCCTGCATCATTTGATCAAAAATACAGAAAAAAAACAGTAATATTGTGAAATATTATTACAAACTTAAAATAATAGTTTTCTATTTGAATATACTTTAAAAAAAAATAATTTATCCTGTGATGCAAAGCTGAATTTTCAGCATCATTACTCCAGCCTTCAGTGTCACATGTAACATCCAGTCTATCACATGATCATTTAGAAATCATTCTAATATTCTGATTTATTATGAGTGTTGGGAAAACAGTTCTGCTGTCTAATATATTTGATGAATAAAAGGTTAAAAAGAACTGCATTTATTCAAAATAAAAAAAATTCTAATAATATATATTCTAAAAATATATTTTCTTTACTATCACTTTTTATCAATTTAACACATCCATGCTGAATAAAAGTATTGATTTTATTTAAAAAAAAGAAAGAAAAAAAATTACTGACCCCAAATTACTGACCAGTAGTGTATATTGTTATTACAAAATATTTATATTTTAAAAACATAGCTTTTTTTTATATTTTTTTTTTTTTTTTTTTACTTTTTATTCATCAAAGTATCCTAAAAAAGTATTACATGTTCTGAAAAAAAATATAAGCAGCAGAACTGTTAACAACTTTGATAATGAATCATCATATTAGAATGATTTCTAAAGGATCATGTGATAATGATCCTAAAAATTCAACTTTGCATCACAGAAATAAATGATAATTTAAAGTATAATACATTTAAAAACAATTATTTTAAATTGTAATAATATAATCACAATATTACATTTTTTTCTGTATTTTTTAACAAATAAATGCAGGCTTGATGAGCAGAAGAAACTTCTTTCAAAAACATTAAAAATAGTAATGTTTCCAAACTTTTGGTCTGTACTGTATTTATGGTAGGAAATTTACTAAATATCTTCATGGAACATGATCTTTACTTAATATTCTGCTGATTTTTGGCATAAAAGAAAAATTTATAATTTTGTCCCCATACAGTGTATTACAAATATACCCGTGCTACTCAAGACTGGTTTTGTGCTCCACGTTTGACTCCGATTGGATTCGTCTGAAAGAGGAAAGTCATTTACACCTAGGATGCCTTAAGGGTGAGTGAAGCATGGGCTAAATCTCATTTTTAGGTGGACTAACCCTTTCAGGGTGTAGTTGGTGATTTGGGACGCAGCACACACACTCAGTCCAGCGGCCCCTGAAAGATGAGCCTGACGCTCTTCCTGTGGCGGGCGAGTGGCTTCATGCAGAAGGGGCAGGCGGGGCAGAGGCTGTGCGCGCGGTTTGGCAGCAGCTGTCTGCTCCAGAAGGCGGCGGTGCGCTCCGAGCACACGTGTCCGCAGGGGCTGAAGGCATGCGTGGGGGGAGCGGTGTCCAGGTAGAAGCCTGACTCAAGGCCCAGCTTCAGCGGCACGTACAGGCCCCGGGTGTGGCACAGTGGGCACTCGCGCTCGCCCTGCTCCAGCCCCGCCTCCTCTCTGCTCTGAGACTCGTCCTCCTCGGAGGAGCCCCTCCAGCCGTGCTGTCCGTGCACGTGGCCACAGGTCAGGTAGGCCCAGGGCTGGTGTTCGGGGCTGGAGGAGCGCTCCTGGCTGGGGAAGGTCAGAGTGTGCAGGCCCGCGGGACACTGGGGCCGCACCGCGTTCAGCTCCCGCCACAGCACCTCCAGCTGTTTAGGGGTCGGCGTGCGTGACAGACCCTCCGCTGAACGCCACAGCAGAGTCGCGCCGCACAGGTCGATTAAAGTGCCATCCACCAGCTCGTGACACTCATTCCACACCTACAGAGAGAGAGAAACAGAACAACAGGGTTCGTAATTAGTGGCACTGATCACTTCACTATTACTTATAGATATTAAAATAAATGGCCTCAAAATAAATGATGGTCAAAACCATTTTACTTCGTATCATTGAATACTGATGGAGCAACATGATCTGTGCAAAAAGAAATGGTAACAGAAGTTTGTTTTGGTTGAAAATCACATTAAAATTATTCAAACTAAATGCTCACTTATTGATGTTTTATATTTTATATAAAAATAAAATAAAATAAAGCATTTAGCAATAAAAATATTTTTCATTATATGCATTTTTTATGCATTTAAATTCTTTTAAAATAGAAAATTACTATTCCTAAAACATATTGATTTGAACAAACCCTGTTTGCAACTACAGTCCCTCAGCATTTTTTTTTTTTTTTGTGTGTGTGTTTTAGGCAACATTTTTTTTAATGGTCTCAAAAAATATGATGATCAAAAAATATTATTTCATGTATTTATTTTATTGAATGTTGGAGCAAAATATTATTTATATAGATTTTATGTAAAATATATTTTAAAATAAAAAAATAAAAAATAAATATATATAAAATAAAAAAAATAATCATATTAATATTTAATATATTTAATATATTCACAAAAATTATATCATATCATTAACAATTATATCATTAACAACAAGACCAGCATTTGGAACTGACACAATGGAAAACAGCCACTTCTGCTGATTATCAAAGCAGGATCATCATAAAACAGGCAGATATTGAGTGATTAATGTGTCTGGTTAATATAACCATCTACAGGTAGTTTCTTTTCACATGAGTTATCAGAAGTTCAATCTGCACTGACTCTGAGCGTCCAGTAGATGATGCTCTCATCTACACGACCTCCGTCTCAGCTCTGCATGAGACAGTAATGTACAGTGAGTACACACAGAGTCAGAATGAAACCACATCCACTATTTAGAGAGCGCAGACTATGCACCTCAGGTCTGCCGTCTCAGCCAGGACACACAAATCCAGCCCACCATTGCCAAACCACGGGCCAGATAGACACCAAACACAGCTACCGCCAACATACAGATGAGTTTACACAGGTGTGCCTTCAGAAATACTGCTTTAACACAATTCACTGCACAAAACTAGAGTTAACACGACAGGGTTATTAAAAGATAAATCTCACGAAAACAGTAGTGGTTTTTATATATAGAAATAATGCCACAATAAAAAAAAAATCCTAAATAAGAAGAAAATGTGATTATTCCAGTTAACTAAAATTTAAAGTAAAATAAACGATAACTGATCTAAACTAAAATAAAAATTTATAAAAATTTATAAAAAAATATATATATATATATTTCGGCTACTTGCCAAGGCAACGTTTCTTCTTCATTTTAACTTTAAGTAAGAAAACAACTACAACCAATAAAAAAAGTCATAAAAACTATATAAACATAAATAAAAACTAATAAAAATGACCAAAACACTACAAGATCAATAAAACTTTAAAGTCAATATATAAAAAAATCTAATAAAAAAACTACAATAGTATATCAATGATACTAAAATAACACTGAAAAAAAGTATATATATATATATATACAACATTTCTTGTTTATTTTATCTTGAACAACAACCAAAACTAAAACTAACAAAGATAATTATTTAAAATTAATTATAAATCTATTATAAAAAACATAAAAAACTATTTAAAAAATGGCAAACGCAGCAAGATTACTGAAAAATTAACAGAAATGCAAGTGAAAACAATATATATTAAAAATTCTAATGTATAAAAACTACAATAGTTTATGAATGATACTAAAATAACAATGAAACTGCTATTTTCTTTAACTTAAATGAGGCATTAATCCTTCTTTTGATTTTTCGATCTAATATAGATTCAGCCTCGCTAAGACACTTTCTGAGTTATAAAACTCAACAGATATTGAGAAACACATATCTGAGAGGAACTGGTTTTAGAGGTTTTCAGATTTTTGCAGTTGTTTACCAGCCACAGTCATTTCAAACCTCTCGTTCTCACACACTGTGCATCCAGAGTGAAAAGAGGTTACAGACAGGGCTTCTGACACCATGGAGACCAGATCTGAACAACACAACAAACTGTGCAGTCGGGTGGGAGTCATATCACGCACAACACACACAGACACAACAGCTACATGCCTATACAGACCCAAATTGAAAAGATACACAAATATACAAATTCTTCTTCACACTGCAAACTGTGAGGGTTTGTGTGATTCCAGATAAGGACAGTGGGAATTGTCAAGCATTAATTCGAGTATTTACCAACACATGATCAGAGTTGTCATGGCAAAGGCTGGGAAACAAGGAAATGTCACCCTTATGTTTATCTGTGCGTTACAGAGATGTCGCCATGGCAAAGTTTTGACCTCGTTTTGGAGGATTTCATCAAGCCTCGGCCATTCTTTGATCTAAATTTGGTGGTGTGTTAAAATGCAAGTCTATTACAGTCTAATATCAGCTCTCACCAGTTTTCCGGGTTTCTGAGCAGACCGGGTCTCTCGGGGCATGAAGACGTTGCCGCAGACTGAGATCTCTCTCCAGGAGCCTGCTTTGGACTCGCAGGTGAAGCCGTGCTGTGGTCGCATCACTAATATGCCGTTGGTGGTCAGGCCGTCCATCTGGCTGTCAGCGCACCACCATTTCGCCGCTTGCTCCTGAGGACAGAGGGAAAACCAGTCCATTCGTTTGTTGATTCACCGGTTCTGTGATTTATTCTTTCGCTCACTTCATTCACTGATTTATTAGTCCATTATTCAGCCATCAATTTGTTCACTCAAGTCATTTATCGATTCACTCATTCTCTCAATTCATTCACCAATTCATTTGTTTGCTCACTTCATTCACTGATTCATTAATTCATTCATTTTATTCACTGGTTCATTTGCTCACTTCGTTCACTGATTCATTCATTCGCTTAATTCATTCACTGATAAAATTTGCTTACTTTATTTACTGATTTATTCTTTTGCTCACTTCTTTCACTGATTCATTCATCCTTTAACAGATTCATTCATTCTTTTATTTATTTGCTCACTTCATTTACTAATTAATTTCTTCCCTCAGTTCATCCAGCAATCAATTTGTTCACTCAAATCATTCATCGGTTCACTCATTCCCTCAGTTCATTCACCAATTCATTTGTTTGCTCACTTCATTCATTGATTCATTCATTCATTCACTTCATTCACTGATTCATTCACTCACTTCATTCACAGATGCATTCATTTGCTCACTGATTTATTCATTTGCTCACCTTGTTCACTGATTCATTAATTTGCTCACTTCGTTCACTGATTCATTCATTCGCTCAATTCGTTCACTGATTCATTCATTCGCTCACTTTATTCACTGATTCACTAATTCGCTCACTTCGTTCACTGATTCATTTATTTGCTCAATTCGTTCACTGATTCATTAATTCGCTCATTTTATTCACTGATTCATTCATTCGCTCACTTCGTTCACTGATTGATTTGCTCACGTTTTTTCACTGATTCATTCATTCACTGATGCATTCATTCACCATTCATAATTCGCTCACTTCGTTCAGTGATTCATTCATTCGCTCACTTCGTTCAGTGATTCATTCATTCATTCACTGATTCATTCATTCATTCACTTCGTTCACTGATTTATTCTTTCACTCACTTCATTCACTGATTCATTGTTCATTAAAAGATTCATTCATTCTCTCATTCGTTTGCTCACTTAATTTACTGATTAATTTCTTCCCTCAGTTCATCCAACAATTAATTTGTTCAATCAATTCATTTATCGATTCACTCATTCCCTCAATTTATTCACCAATTCATTCATTCATACACACCGACTACCATTTCAATGTTTGGGTCAGTAAGATTTTTGTTTTTAAATAAATTTATACTTTTATTAATCAAGGATGCATTAAATTGATCAAAAGTGGCAGTAAACACATTTATCATCTTAACACACTTTTTAAAAAAATCCTGAGAAAAATGATCACCATTTTTTTTTTAAATATGGAGCGGCACAACTGTTTTCAACAATGATAATAATCAGAAATGTTTCTTGAGCAACAAATCAGCATATTAGAATAATTTCTGAAGATCACGTGACACTGAAGAGTAATGCTGAAATTCAGCTTTGATCACAGGAATTAGTTACATTTTGAAATTATAATATTATAATAATATTTCATAATTATAGTTTTTAACTGTATTTTTGATCAAATATATGCAGCCTTAGTGAGCAGAAGATACTTCTTTCAAAAACAATACAAACTTTTACTGACCGTAAACTTTCGAACGGCAGTGTAGTTCACTCGCGTCATGAATTAGTTCATTCATTCACTCACTTGTTCATTTCCAGCCTCTCCAGGATGAGTGACAGTGGACAGATGAACACATGAAAGCATCGTGGAACGGATGGATGGAGGGATGAGTAGGAAAGACTGTTAGAGAGAAGAGAGTTTGTGTCGGAGGAGTGTGTTTGACCCACCCCCAGGAAGATGCTTTTGGACGAGTCGAAGCCGGCGGCGTAGATGCGCGCGGTGTAGGGCGGCGCTCTCTGACACACGATCCGACACGCGAATCGCGATATAGTGCTCTGAGACGACAGCGTGCCGCTTTTGCCTTGACAACCAGGCACCGTGTCCAACACCACGAAATCAATGGGCTTTCAGTGACATGAATGATCTGCAAAAGAAAGAGGGTTTCTGCAATGATTAAGTGGAAATTGTGTGGGAATCTCTAATCTGAGACACACAGCGTAAAAACAGATTGACATGAATGAAAGAGATGAAGAACGTTCAGTGTTTAGAGAGTGTTTATATTGCACCACTAACTGTGCAGTTTATTTATATGCACTTTCTGCATAAAGTAGTAATGCACCAAAATTTCCACAACTGAAAATGTATTTTTGGTTTTTGGAGGGCATTGATAATATCAATCTATCTCCATTTTTGATTAACCGAGACCTTTTAGTCTGTGCCGTTTTTAAGTTGATTCTGTCCATTTTTATCACACAATTCAAACAATAAATGTGGTTTTTGATGCTCTTTAACATAGCGTGACCCGGTCGCTGTAGTGCCTCATTTCAAGCGGCACATGAAGCGATCATCTCTTCTTCTTTAATACTAGATATAGCTCAAAATAAACATGAATGAACATCAGAAGGTGTTGAGATTTCAACTTATTGAAATGTATCAACTACGGAAAAGGGGGAAGTTGTGGCCTAATGGTTAGAGAGTTTGACTCCTAACCCTAAGATTGTGGGTCGAGTCTCGGGCCGGCAATACCACGACTGAGGTGCCCTTGAGCAAGGCACCGAACCCCCAACTGCTCCCTGGGCGCCGCAGCATAAATCGCTGCCCACTGCACCGGGTGATTGTTCACGGTGTGTGTCTGTTCACTGCTGTGTGTGTGCACTTTGGATGGGTTAAATGCAGAGCACGAATTCTGAGTATGGGTGACTATACTTGGCTGTATGTCACTTAAAAGAAAAGTAAAAAAAAGAAAGGAAAGATGTCAGTAAGACAGCTTGTAAACATTATATTTACCTCAAGAAAGCCATTCAATGTCCATAAATTCATCAGATAAAAATTTATTTTCGGTTTCTGCTAATTTTGTTAATTTTGGTTTTGGTGTTGCATTTCAGTGCCTCACTGGTTTAAAGGATGCAAACCAGATCCAAGTACAAATGCACCCACTAAATCTGTTCACAATTCAAACACACCTGAAGAAACATAAAACATACCTGAAACATGTCGGTGGTGCTGTCGTGTGCGTACTCTACGACTACCGTCTGCGCCCTGGACACCGTATACGACACGCTATGCTGGCTTTTGTTGCTGATGGCCTGAAGAAACACCACATGCACACCAGAACCCTCGTCAAGAGCATAATATTATTCATAATATTTACATCAGTCAAATCAACTTACAGTTCATTTATCATATTCCGACATGCAGAAGTAACAGATGCAATGAAATGTGAGGGTGAAGTCACTCTGGATAAACGTATGGCATGCTACACATGATTTAGATGCGACGAATGTTAAGAAAACCAGCTCACATTTAAACACTCGGCTTGTGCAGAAGCCCTTAAAAATTCAATGCAACACGTAAATGAGCAATAAAGGCTTTTAAAGATGTATAAAAATGATCATCGGGAAAATGGGCATGTACCTTGGCGGTGTGTGGACTGCATGCACTGTGGACGGTGCTAGGGTTTGACTCCATTGGCTTTGGGTCTCTTAAACAGAGCGAAACGGACTCCTTCTTCTGCCCCGGTCTCCGTTCGGTAGGGCGCCGTTGTAGCTGTGGAAACAAAACGTTAGTACACAATGCTGCATTAGTAAGATCATAAATGTAAATCTGATTGAGAAAGAGGAGTCATTCTTACCCAAGGATGATGAGCTCTCCGTATTTGATGGGTTTGGGAGAGCTCAGAAGCTCCTGTTCAGGGTCCAACATCACTCTGGTCTACAGCTCAAAAACCCTTCCTGTGAAATATTTCTCTGTCTTCCCTTCTTGATCTTGCTTCCTCAATGCTCCAGCATCACGGTTCTCACCATAAGACATCTGCAAACGAAAAAACACAACAAAGCAGGTTACACTAATCTGTGGCACTAAACGAATGACTAAGCGACAGATGCCTCTGATCATGTCTGCGATCTAGTGCTTAGGTTGCCTGTCCTCCTACCATACGCCTCTGAAAGCAGCACAAAATCTAAAGCCTTGGATGTTAGTCTTATTCCCAACTGTAGGGTGGCGCCACTGAGACTATAGTGCAAAAAAAAAACCTGCAACAAACAAATAGAAATTATAAAAAGGGAATATTACCCAGAAAAGACAATAACGCAAGCACAAGCAAGCAAGTAATGAAATAAGATGAAGGAGATCATCTCCAAATATCACTGAGATGGTTTCACTTCCTTTCAGTGGGGGTGGCATCAGTTCTGTTTTGCTCTGTCAGGGTCAAGCGATCACGAAAAGTTGGCGCTGGCACGCGATGAAACCACAAACATAAAAAATAGCAGGTGACAGACATCGCTGTTTCCAACACACACAGAAAAACATCAACAACTCTCGCAGCCAAAAATGACAGAACTTTAATCTCTCATGTGCATGAACAGAGATAAACAAGTGCAAAACAAAAAACACACATCCACATAAATGCAAAATCAAGACATAAATAAAAATACAAACAAAACTAGAAAACAACCAATAAATAAATGTATAAAGCAACGCACACAAGTACAATTCTACAAAATGGCACCAGTTCCAAGCAACAAACAAAACAAAAACAAAACATAAATGAATGGTGCAAGTGACAAAGTGAAAGTGAAGTGACATACAGCCAAGTATGGTGACCCATACTCAGAATTCGTGCTCTGCATTTAACCCATCCAAAGTGCACACACACAGCAGTGAACACACACATCGTGAACACACACACGGAGCAGCCATTTATGCTGCGGCACCCGGGGAGCAGTTGGGGGTTCGGTGCCTTGCTCAAGGGCACCTCAGTCGTGGTATTGCCGGCCCGAGACTCGAACCCACAACCTTAGGGTTAGGAGTTAAACTCTCTAACCACTAGACCACAACTTCCAAAACACACCAGCACAACTAAACAAAGTGCAAAGCAACAAACGAAACAAGAAATGTGAACAAAAATATAAAGCAGCAAACATGCACGAATTAACCAAGAAACAAAACATCAAACAACAAAACAACAGACAAAGTGTAGATAAAAATTAGATGCTATTTATACTTTATACTTGCAGATACATACTATTTGCACCTCAGTGTTGTT
Organism: Cyprinus carpio; assembly: GCF_018340385.1. Classification (NCBI taxonomy): domain Eukaryota; kingdom Metazoa; phylum Chordata; class Actinopteri; order Cypriniformes; family Cyprinidae; genus Cyprinus; species Cyprinus carpio. The sequence continues at coordinate 34,443,182 of NC_056597.1, forward strand.
GTACATTAATAGGATGCAATAATAACAGATTGTAAATGATTATATTTATTAAAATTATAAATACTTTTATCATTATTAAACATCGTTAGGCACTTACTTCCACTTTTAGAACATTTTCTTAATTTTTATTGAAAAAAAAATTTCTAATGTGATGGGAAAAAGTGAGAAGAACGAGCTCTGCAAAAGCCAGACTGGAACACAATCAACCGCATTACAAGCTAGTTCTCCACGCACAACACATTACTGCCTACACCACTGAAGCAGATATTCACCACGCTCGTATTTAAAGGGGTCAAATGAGCGATTTCAGTTTTTTTTTCTTTCTCTTTGGAGTGTTATAAGCTCTTGGTGAATAAAGAAGATCTGTAAAGTTGCAAAGACTAAAGTCTCAAATCCAAAGAGATATTCTTTATAAATTTTAAGACTTGTCCACGCCCCCCTAAAACAGTTGTTCTAAAATGCCCCCACATCTCTACGTCACTATGTGGGAAGATTTGCATAACGCCACCCAAATGTTCACGCAAAAGAAAGAAGATGTACCTTTTATTCTCGCTGTTGCCGGCAGCGCGTATTTAATGGAGAAGCTGTGTGTTTCATTTTGAAAGTGAAACTACTTTGTTTGGCCTTCCAAAAGAGGACGATATACGCTTCGTCATGCCTTGAGTTGATCCGTGCTGGTCGCTGAGGAATTACATCAACTTTGCACGTGGACGAAGCGGAGTCCAGCCCGGGGTCGTCACATGCGGTTGCTGTAACCCCCGGACGCTCCTTCGTCGAATCCGCCGGCCGTTCCTCATTATAGCCGCTGTCTGCCGCTCACTCAAGCCGCGGGCCGTTCCTTAACCTTTGCAGGGACAGTCTGGTGCTTCTGACTCACGGTATGTAGTTTACATATATAAAGGATTAGCCGCTGTTGATTCAAATGTGAATTTTGAGCAGTGTAGAGTAGCACTTGTTGTTTGTCGTTTCTCAGATCACAAATGCAGACATGGTTTTATGTTTACGTGGCGCGATGCAACGCAACGCGTAAAAGGACAGTATAATGTCATTATAATCAGTCATTATGTCCCCACTGGATGCAACTACTGCCTCGTTTGTACTGGGTTTTATTGTTTTTGTCCTATCATGCCTGTGTTCTGACTGGGACACTTCATAACAGTATATGTTTGAGGGGCGAAACATTTCCGTCAGATGCTTAAAAATTCATTCGGCCAATCACAACGCGCTGGATAGATGGCCAATCACAGCACACCTCGTTTTTCAGAGCGATGAGCTTTGTAAAAATCGATGTGTGTTTTCAGAAGGCGGGGCATAGAGGAGAAACAATAATGTACAGTATGGTGGAAAATAATGTGTTTTTTTTAACCTTAAACCGCATAAACCACATTTCATTACACCAAATACACACAATAATGTTCTTTTTAGCGCATCATACGACCCCCTTTAACCTGTTGTATTTAATGGAGGGCGGAACTACAGTAGATTTGCACTTAGTAATAGATACTCTGAATAATCTTGTTTTCCATTTGCATTAACATTATATTTATTACCACACTGGCATATAATTTTAATTAAAGGTGCAATGTGTAATATTTACAACGATCTATATACATAAATGCAATATAATATACATAACTATGTTTTCAGAGGTGTATAAAGACCTTACTTAATGACAACAGTTATGTTTTTTATTCCTTAGACTGAGCAATTTCTATCTACATACACTGCGGGTCCCCTTACATGGAAGTTGTCACCATGTTTCTACAGTAGCCCTAAACAGACAAAACTGCTCTACAGAGCGCGTTTCGTCACTTTGTTGTTCTTGCGAAAAAAACACTGACACAATGATGAACAAGTACATTATCATTCGCAATAGCATCGATTGATTGAATAATTAAGTAAATATAATTCCTTGATTTACCTTTGTAAAGAAATCTCATTGCTCTCTGCTGTCTTTA
>NC_056597.1:34750750-34845126 GCF_018340385.1 Cyprinus carpio
TGTATGTGTAGGATTAATGGTGGGTAAAAGTTTAGGCAGTGGTCTCAAACTCAATTCCTGGAGGGCCAAAAAACTCTGCAGAGGTTTAGCTCCAGCCAGCTCCAACTTCACACCTGATTGGAACGCTCCTAGTGATCATGAAAGACCTTATTATCTGTATACAGATGTGTGTGTGTGGTTGGAGTGCGAGATGTGACCCTCACTGGTGTAAGGGATGGGGTCAACAGTGTAGCTACAAAAATGCAATTACAGTAAATTAATTACAGAAGAATTATATGCATTATCTACAAGTACAATGTAAAAAAGGCAATGTACAATGTAAAAACATGTATGCACACAATAAATGCATTGTATCAAATTATTTAAATCTAAATAAATAGTATCAAATGAGTCAAAAATAGTATAAATATTATAAATTAGTAAAAATTAGTAAAATAGTAGTTATTGGCCCACCTAATATAAAGGGGACCAATAAGTTTTTTATTATTTTTTTTCATGTTTATTACATTTACAAAATGTTCTACTACTATAGTTATTGCAAGAACATTTTTGATAAAATTGAGATAATGTTCAGCCGAACTGTTAGCCACAAGTCTCTAAGGACTGTTTTCTGTTAGCCTATGCTACATGTATTTATTGTGTTTACTTTTAGGTTACAATCTATGTCTTTTTCTTCTTGCCTGAGACACTTTGGTATCTAAATAATGCGCTATAAATGCATTTGTGTCTTCCAACTGCACTTCCAGATTTTATTAATACATGTTTTTCAGAAACATGTTAATTGCTTCTTAATATTTTCATAACAGCTAATCTGTCCCTGACCCCATGCTACAACTACACTGTGCTGGATGAACCCTGGAGAGCCACGCAATAATACAAAGATGATTCAGTCAGAAGGTGTGACCAGTCCTGTCATCTGGAGGGCTGGTATCGTCTCCTTGCATTAACAGTCCTGAGCGGATCACATCCAGACACATGTGTTGCATTATGGTAGCTGGTGGCACTTATTGATGCACATGTGGATTTCGTGGTGGACACCCAACAGTACACAGGATGGAGTCGTCACTCGAGATGTCTGCGGTTACGACTGGTCAGTTACTGCTGCTATTACGGGTCCTTACTCCCCATTAAAGTCAAAAGCCTGTCCAGGCAAATTATTATGTCTATGGAGTTGATTAGTCCCGCTCTGTGAACTGTCAGCATACTGTGCAGGTAATTATATTTTACCATCAGCACTGTCTACACATTCATGATATTTGTGGCTCTGTTTATTAATCACTATGTAATACTCTCTACAGGTAAAGCAATGCACCTTATTGACTTGACTGAATGTCTAATGTACATAAAGATCTGTGCTGCTCATTGGGTGTGTGTTTGAGTTGTAAAAAAAAACAAAAACATATTATACAGTAATACTTGAATGGATGTGTGCTTGTGTTTGCAAGAAAAAAAAAAAACTATTTACTGTACTATTATAAATAATATGCCAGTTAAAAAAACAGTACAAACCACCATTAGAAAAATAATTTGAGCTATATATGGTAATATATATATCTTATTAGTCTGGTGTGGCATGAATACAACAAGAAGAAGGTGCTTTTGAAGGACTTTTTTAATAAAAAAAATGGAGGATATTCTTAAATAAGCAAATATTACTATCTGTTTTGTATTCTGTTAATCAACCTTTATAACTATTATAAGACAATAGCAATAATCAACAATCATAGTATTTGTTCAATAATATTGCATTCCCCGTTAATGAGTTCTGTCTGTTAATTTTATAATAAAATATACGGTTTAACAACTTTAGAATAGGGAACACTTATTCACTATTAACTACGACATTTCCCCCAATAAATTCCATAGTTTGCTGCTTGTGTGTAAGAGTTAGTTAGGTAGTTGTTAAGTTTAGGTATTGGGTTAGGATTAGAGATGTACAAAATGGTCATGTAGAATAGGCCTGAATATGCGCTTAATTACTACTAATAAATGGCTAATAGTCTCTAGTAATATTCGTGCTAATAAGCAACTAGTTTTAAGAGACCCTAAAAATAAAGTGTTGCCCATATATACTTTTACTGCACTAAGCCTGTTTATGTTATTCAGTTGTCAAAATACAGTACAATGTATGCTGTCTTTTGAGCAGCATTAATCAGTCTGTGTAAATGTGGCGATCGGGTTCGGAGACAGGGACACCAAATAAATAAACCAACTACGCCACCCCGGGGGCTTATTACCAGGGAATCACCCTCGACAAACTAGGAGCACACAAGGCTCACAGGCTCGTATCGGTTGGAGTCAGGCATGAGACATGGTGAGGTATACAAACAATAAAAAAATCACTTTTGATTAAAAACATCCAAAAACAGACACAGGAAAAGAAAACCACTATCAACAAAAAGGATATTCAAAATTGGACACTCCTGGGGTGTATTCCAGAAAGCAGGGTTAACTTACCGTGAACTAAACCCTGAACTCTCGGTTGATTAACCCCAAACCTTGCTTACTCGAGGTATGTGGTTCCCAAAAATGCGTCCGGGAGTAAGTTCATTCAACTCAGAGTATGTTCATGGTTAAGACTCAAAGACATTCTCAACAGAGCGGACGAATCGACGAGACACTATGGAAACGGACGCTAAGAAAACGCGCGCCAAGCTGTTTCTTTCTTCTTCTTTTGGTCATTAGTTGTTTACATGCTTAGTGCATTATCGCCACCTAATTGATGACCGTGATTTTTTTTCCCATGTAAGTATCTTTAATCCTTGAGAATGTGAATTATATTTTTTGTTTTATGCTAATTATATATTAAGTCATATCAGATAGGTGTATTTTGATTTAGAAATTAGACATTATAGAAAATCCATGTGTGAGATAATATAACATGTAATAAATAAAATAAATAAATATTTATAAGTTAAACATTACCTTGTCATGGTGTTTTTATAATTTATACAGATAACTCTTATATATGGCAATAAAAAGAAATAATCATATTAGAATAATGTTACCTTATTTACTTATATTAGTGCTTCCTCCTCATTAACAATATCAAAAAAAAAAAAAAAAAATAATAATATATCTCTATATATATATATATATATAATAATAGGCTATATTACATATTGTAATATTATATAATGTTGTGCGCTATCTGTCACGCCCACTGAAGGCTCGCTGAAGTGAACTAACCCTGGAACATAACCTGCCACGGCGCAGGTTAAGTTCAGAGAGTGAGTTGCTATGACTACTAACATACCCTGAAAGTTACCTCCGTTTTTGGAACCGAAAGTTTGAGGTTATCCACTTCCCCAAATTCTCAATTTAGAAAGTTAGCCCCCACAAACTCCCAACTTAAAAACCCCCCAGGTGACGGAAATTGGGGACGGCAGCCAAATCACTCAACCTAAGGGGCCTCCTTATTCTCCTAAAAAAAAAGAAACAAAGAAAACCACAAACACACGTGCACTCACACCGCACTCAGTCAAACACCTCCATGTGGCACCGCAATCACTCCAAAATACCACCACCAAGATGAGGAGGGCTGCCGCCCTTAGTTTCCTTGCCGTCCAGGCCTACAATAAAGAACACACATACCACAAATAAAAACAAAATGAAAAACAAACTACACAAAAACAATTATTAGACCCAAATGTACAGTGTTCAATTCAAAACGGTATGATAAATCTCATCACATGTAGAAAGATACATTCCAGATGATCACCGCACAACATTGTTTAATACTACACATTCACCACTTAAATTCAGGGTACTCCTATGAGAACAGCTGGATAACCGGATAGACAGCATCAGGAAAATATGGACCTAGTGTTTGTTTAAATCATACTGGGGCCACAAAGACCACACTTGAGAAAAAAAGAAATAAAATCATTCACATAATAAGTAAATAAACCAAAAAGGGTGAAAAAACTTAAATCAAGACAAAAATGAACAGTGATGTCCAAGAATAATGAGCATCAAAGCCACTTTAAATACAGCTCATTACGTTCTAGATAACCAATATCAAATCCCGGGCAATGAAAACATCCCCATCAGTTCTCATGGAATAGAAGAAAAGCAGTTGACGTTAAAGGTGTTGAAGTCATTAAGGGTTCAAAGAGCAGCACAACAGCACACAGTATTGTACGCTCGCAGTCGTATATCCGTCAAATAAAGTCAAACAGCAGCACGTAGTAAGTTAGTGGTCGCTCAGCAACTTATGTAAAACTGGACCTCTGAGGTCAGGGTATATTCTGGCAAACCGTTTACCAATCACGTTTCGCAATCGGCAAAGCAAATTGTGGTACACGCCACTGCCAGCACGCGATGGGTAGCTCGCAAAGCTCAATGTTCCTCCGTGTTTTCTCAGCACGATAGCATAGAATGTACGAGGTTTGAGAAGTAGTAGGAGGCGGGGACAAACCCAGTTAAAACATTTCAGAAGTTAAAGTTCATAGACAAGTTTTCAGTCAAATATTTATGGTTTTAGACCTATAACAGAACCCAGTGTTAAAGTAGAGCGCAAACAATTATATCTGGAACATTAGAATACTGTAGAGGCTATATGCGGTCACTTCTGCGAATTCATTGCGGGCTAAATAACACGATTTTTTAGGGATCACCTGCATATGTCCAATAACAATATAACACGATATAAGAAAAACCAGACATGGTTTAAATGTTCTTTGAAATAACGCTTGTTTTTTGGTATGGTGGAAATTTTACGTAGCCTAGATCATTAGTTATTACACTTACATTTAGCAGACGATTTTATTACAATAAAAGCAGTCAAAACTAACAAAAGAGCAATACAGTGCAAATGCTATGACAAGTCTCGGTTAGCCCAATGTAGTTAAAGTAGCAAGGTTTATATATATATGTAGTGGTGAAAAAATTTTTTTTTTTCGTTAAGCAAAGTTGTCCTAAGACAATATCGCATTTTGAATTTAGGTTTTAGGATAACTTTGATTAGCTAAAGGATTTGATCCGCTTCAAATGTTGACTACTGTATACACACATACACACACGCAAAGAAAACAAGTAGTTAGAATATAAATATATAAAATATAGAAAGAAAACAAATTTTATGAAAAAACAAGTAGCCTAGATAGAAAACGACACAGAGAGCAAGTAGAGGGTCCTGTTTTTTTTTTTACTATAATTTAAATGCACACATGTAAAACAAATGTACAGAATTATGTGAAGTTACATATTTACATTATTTTTACAGTTACATTGTGTGGCATGATGGGTAACCAGTAGTTTTTCAGAAGTGAATGGGGGGGGGGGGGGTATTTTTTATCTGACGTCATCAAACCAAAGTCATAGTAAGCGCATCAAGTGGTATATCATTCCTGAATCCTGATATGAATTAGTCTTTGAAAGGCCCATTATTATACACAATTCAGTGACCAGTATTAAAGACAGACACTTGAATTTATCCCTGAATGAATCAGCATCTTGAACGAATAGAATTGAATAAAAGTCTTCTTTTAGTAACACAGTGACCGCCACCTAGTGGCGATATTACTTTTCATAAGAACCATAAAGTAGGCCTTTCATTTCATTTTGTCATTACATGTTTCTGTGTTTAAAAATGTTGTACAAAACATTAATCTCATTTGATTATAGTAAATGCATGTACCAGCCCTCTGATCAGCATTAAACTGTAAACAGGCCTACATCTAAAAGCCACTTCAGACACAGCTTCTATCTCTGAAGGCTTGATTAATACTGATTTAATTGGTAACAGTCTATTTGTCATATTACATTTATTCTAATTTAACAATTACATTTAATAATTTAACATTAAGGATGACATACATATTTATGCCTAATATGACATTCTGTTTAAATGGTTTAAAAAAAATCAGTTGCCCCTAATGGGAAAAGTAAATTTCTGACTGATAGATTCATCTCTGGTTTATTTCTAGTTAGTGAGTGCAGGTATGAAGAAAATTCATGAGAAACGGATATTTCATTTTTCAGATTTCAATATTAAATTAAAAAAACGATTGGGATTAAACCCTTATTTTATGCTTATACATCACAAAGACAACAGTCTTCTTTAGGCTATTCATTTATTTTATGTGAGAATTAAGAATAAAAAAAATTCTGCTTGCAGAATTTGAAAGAATATAAATCATTAAAGAACTTAGCACAAAAATCTGCAATTATCTTAAAGTCATTAGTTATTTTCCTATCAATACATAGTTGCTGAATAGAATTTTTAACTTGCTACCTTTCCAACCTAAAGTAGTAAGCAGCTGAATTCTGCTCACCCTCCCCCAGCCAATTCAGACAAGATCTCATAAAGCCATGGATTTACAGTAGGCCTACTAAGCGTATTTAACTTCAACCCTGATACTGCATCAGTAACTGATAACTGAAAGAACAGCACAAAGCAGTAGATTAGCTGATGCTAAGGATTAGACATAACACAAGGATTAATTTATTTTATTTGTACAGATTGCAATGCAACTGTAAAAATAATGTAACGTACATAATGTAAAGTACAGCTGTGAAATAAAGGTGTTCTATTCTATAAATTTAGTATAATGAAAGTGTGTTATATAATTAACTGATACAGTAATTGTCAGGTAAAATACAATTACAAACATTATTATAGTATGTCAATCATTGCCTTATTAATTATATTGTTAAAATATATTTTACATGCAGTAATGCACATGCATCTTCAAGAAACATCTAAAAACACATCTCTTCCATCTTTATTTGACCATCGAACTCTAGCACTCTCTATTCTAATTATATTTTATCTATATAATACATCTATATAAAACAAACAGACACTTGGCCCTCTGTCACTGGCACTCTTCGTTCGTTTAAAAAAAAAAAGTTTTTCCCAAAAAAAAAAAAAAAAAAAAAAAAAAATATCACTATGCAGGTGCATGATCCCTAAAAAATCGTGTTATTTAGCCCGCAATGAATTCGCGGAAGTGACCGCATAATAGATAGCCTCTACAGTATTCTAATGTTCCAGATATAATTGTTTGCGCTCTACTTTAACACTGGGTTTTGTTGTAGGCATAAACCATAAATATTTGACTGAAACTTGTCTATTAATATCTGTTTGCATGAACCTTTAACTTTGAAAATGTTTTAACTGTTGCCCCGCCTTCTACTTCTCAAACCTCGTACTTTCTATGTTATAGTGCTGAGAAAACACGGAGGAACATTGAGCTTTGCGAGCTACCCATCGCGTGTTCCACAGTTTTGCTTTGCAGATTGCGAAACGTGATTGGTAAACGGTTTGCCAGAATAAACAAACAACCCACCATCCAACAGTCAAATGAAACACCTGGAGATGAACAGGCATATGAAACCCCTTATGAAACAACCCACCATTGAACAGGCATATTTTGAACCAGCAACAACACCTTGATTAAAACAAAACAAAAAGGAAACTCACAAGCGGACTTGCGTCGGACTGAGGCATTAAATATAACAGGTTGAACACATACCTAAAACAGCACGTCATTGAATGCCTAGAACCGCAGAGCTCATCCCGCTTTTGTTTACCGGAAGCTCGCTCAACAACGAGCGCCGCCGGCGATTAACCCATTGATAATTCCCGTCCACTCTCCAGCTCTTGCTCACCACGCCGGGAACAACAATGACATGAGTCACATTGTAACTAGCTTAAGCTGGTTGGTGCATGTTACCTCTATTACGCTCTTTTACATCACAGTACAACAAAGAACTAACAATAAAACAACAACAAAAAAGTTTAAATTAAGTCAGAAAACCACAAAAACAATAGTTCTATAACAGTAACTGCTAATTTATTCATGCTGCAATGCATGCTGGGAACTCACAAAGCCTTAAAATTTTAACAATATGAAATTCTTTGATCAGACAACTGTTTGACTAGTTGGGACAATATTTGGGGTACTTGTGTTGGTCTGACAAGGGTTCTTATGTAGTTTCAAGAAAATTAGCATTTTTTTAGTATTTGAGACCTCAAAAGGTTTCATAAACTGGAAAATGTGCGGGTTGCATTTTTTTACAGTGCTGGTTTTTAGTGATCAGAAGAGCTTGATTAGCTGGATCAGGTGTGACTATGGTTCAAGCTAAACTGTGCAGAACTGTGTCCTTCCAGGAACTGAGTTTGAGAACACTGGTTTAAGGAATGGCTCAACAGTGTAGCTATAAATGTAATTCCAGAAATTAATTGCGGATGTAATTACATGCAGATATATATATAGCCTATATTTTTAAATATAACAACCAGGTAAAAACATGTATGTACAATACATGCATTGTATCACATTATTTAAATCTAAATAAAAGTAAAAATAGTAAATAGTAGTTATGGTCACCTAATATAAAGCAAGAACAAACATATAAATGTTTTTAGAACATTTAGGAAATGTTCAACTGATATTATTGCAAGAACATTTTTTGTTAACTTTGAGAGAATGTTCAGAGAATGTTAGCCAAAGTTATAAGAATGTTTTCTGTTAGCTATGTACATGTATTTATTGTGTTTACTTTTAGGTTACAATCTTACAGTTACAGTTTTTCGTGTCTGAGACACTTTGGTATCTAAATAATGCTATAAATGCATTTTTGGCTCTAAATTTTAGCAACAAATGTTTAATGTCTTCAACTGCACTTCCAGATTTTATAATAACATGTTTTTCAGAAACATGTTAATTTCTTGTAATATTTTCATAACAGCTAATCTGTCTGACCCCTGCTACAACTACACTGTGCTGGATGAACCATGGAGAGCCACCAATAATACATATGGCCTCATTCATATTACATGTGTGACAGTACAGGATGGAGTGAGCGGCTGGTATCGTCTCTTCATTAACGGTCTGAGCGCTCACATCCCAGACACATGTGTTGCATATGGTAGCTGTGGCACTAATATTGCACTGTGGATTCGTGGTGGACACCCAACAGTACAGGATGGAGTCGTCACTCGAGATGTCTGTGGTTACAATGGAGGTTACTGCTGTTTTCACAGGTCTTACTCCATTAAAGTCAAAGCCTGTCCTGGCAATTATTATGTCTATGAGCTGGTTAGACCAACTGGATGCGATTTTGCATACTGTGCAGGTAATTATATTTACATGAGCACTTTCTACACATTCATGATATTTGTGTCTCTGTTTATTAATCACTATTCATCCAAAACTTTCAGATGTTAGCAGCATTAACACCAGCTCTACAACCGTCACACCAGTGACCCTCTCTACAGGTAACGCAATGCACTTTTTCTTATTGACTTGACTGAATCATTTCTAATGTACGTACAGATCTGTGCTGCTGAATGGATGTTTGCTTGTGTTGCAAGAAAAAAATATTTACTGTACTATTACAAATAGTATGCCAGTTAAAAACAGTATAAACCACCATTAGAAATAATTTGAGCTATATATGGTATATATATATCTATATATCTGGTGTGGCATGAATACAACAAGAAGGTGCTTTTGAAGGACTTTTTAATAAAAAATGGAGCATATTCTTAAAATAAGCAAATATTATCTGTTTTGTATTCTGTTAATCAGCATTTATAACTATTAATACAATAGCAATAATCGACAATAAATATTTGTCATAATATTGCATCCCCCGTAATGAGTTCCTGTCACTGATCTATAACTGGATTGCTCATGACGTCATTAAAGTGAAGCCGCCGCGCCGCCATATTGGTAATCCCTAGTGTGCGTAAACGTTCTATTGAATTAATAGGAAATTGTTATGATTTCAATGAGAAGAAACATCACCTAACAAGTCAGCGTTTATAAATCTGAAGTATTTCTGTACATTTTTACAATGCAAACACCCTAGGCATGTAAACGGATATTTTTTTTAAATGTCAGGAACTTCCCCTACTTATTAAAAAGCTACATTCATTACAGTAGCGAACATCATGAACATGATAAACATCAGACGGACACAACCTCAACATGTAAAACAAACAACAAAGTGCTCATTCTGAAATCTGAATTAATTCAGAGAAATAACTGACTATATACGGTACGGATTTAAAGACATAAAGCTTTATTTCCAAGATACACTGTAAAATCTAATAAGTTGGGCTTACTTAAAAAAGTATGCAAACTGATTGCGTTGAAAAAACTTAGTAAAGTGAAATAGGAATAGTATGTTGTACTGACAAATGCTTAGTTAGTATAGGTAACTTACACAAGAGTTCTAGTAACTAAAAAAGAACTGTAGGGGGTACCCAGAATGCATTGTGCAGAATAAATTATGCAGTTGCTTTGTTTTACAGTTGTTGTTTTTATTTGCCAATTTTATTTGCTGTCTTGTGTCAGTAGTAGCACAACAAAAAGAGCAAATAAAATTGGTCTATTGTTAGCAATTAATGAAATATAAAATTTAAGTAATTGTTACCATTGTTGTGATTCCCGTGATGAATGTTTAAGTCTGTGTGTGACTTCAGCATATTACCGCACACTGTTTAAGGATTATATAAAAAGTATATCAAGGTATTTATTAGAAATAGATTATCAGAAAGATCATTATTAAACGCACACAGAAAAATGCTTTAATAAAAAATAGATCATGTTTTCCCCCCCCCATTTTATAAAAGCAATCTATTTATTACTTTTCTTTGAAATCAAATAATTCTGATTTCATGATGCATTGCTTTATTAATGGAAAGAAAATTATAGCATCTTAAATCAAGTTTCAAGTGCCCAACTGAAGGGAACGCTAATCACTATAATGGTGAGCTAAAAAAAACGGCAATAGAGTGCCGAAGTTATGACGTCACTTTGTAGGACAACCCGGAAGTTAGCGGCGCATGGGTTCCCTCGTCGAAAACGCCTATGCATTTTCCCCATAGACTTTTGGAAAATCGCAAAAAATAAGATCTGTGTTCAACACAGACCCTTACACGTTTTGTCTATCAAGATAATCTTTACAAGTTAATCCAAAATGTATACATTTTGAAGCCTAAATAAAGCCGTCAGATATAAAATGCTAACGGTAGACTATAAACGGACTACAGCACACCATGGTCGCGGATCAACGTCATCATCAAACTTTATTTAAAAAACACACTCGCTCATTATGATCTGCGCTGTGTATGAACACTTATCCACTTTTTCATGAGAAATATTGCCCATTCGTTTTTTCCAAAAATGTTAGAAACTAATTTTGTTTATGCGTGCCTCTCTGATATTTTTGATCTTGTGTTAATGTTTTATTAAATCGTTATTTTGTTAGTTTATATAAACCTTAATATTACTTTCTTTGTGATAAAGATCATTATGCCTGATCATTGTGCCCCAAATAAAGTTTTAAGATCATCTTTCACTGTATTATGTTTGATTGTATGTTTGCATACCATTTGCTAATTCGCCAGAAAAAACCCGCGCTAGTGTTCTATGTATTTAAGATAACTATACAAACAATCTCTGAACAAGCATAACAGTTAAATTCCAAACATTTAATATAATAGTTGTATATAATTATATATGTTGAATTTAAAGAGAATTGTCAATAGCATCAACAAACCTGCTTATTATAATATATATAATTAAACCATACTCATTTTGTTCACATTTTTTTTTCCTATTATATTTTTTACCTGGTAATCCACAAGCCCAATGTGAGAGCCAGTTGTAGTAAAATTTTATCTCACATTCACATTACTGTAAGCTGACTGGAGTGTAGTTAGAATAGTTTAACACAGTGGTTCCCAAACCTGTCTGGAGGAATGCCTGCTCTGCACATTCTGTATGTCTCCCTAATCAGACACACCCAATTTAGTCTGATGAGTGGAATGAGGTGTGTTAGATAAGGAAGACATACAAAAGGTGCAGGGCAGGGGGTCCTCCAGGACAGGTTTGGGAAGCACTGGTTTAACATTTAATTTTTGGTATTTGTCAGTTTTGCACAGTTAACAAAATGCTCTAATCATTGAGCCACAGAAACCTTACAGCAAGTGTTGTAGTAAACATCTTTATTTTCATAAAATAAGTAAACTGAAAACAACTTCTGTTTGGTAACTAAAAACAAAACATTTTTTTTTTTCCCCTGCAGGAAAATGACAGCTGCAGATGCGAGAATGGACACTGGGCTTCCGGTCAGCTCGCTTCTAAGGATAAATTCAAAATAAGCAATGTTAGATTTATGGAAGTAACACCTTTACAGATTAAAATGACAAGGGAGGGGGATCACACAATAAAATATTCATATTAAATTAGAATGGAGTTTTTCAGCATTTACATTAATCTTCTTCATTGATCTGTCCACGTTTATATAGCCACATTAAATATAGTAAACATTTACAACTAAAATAACAAAGATTTAATATCATTGTTACCTAATGCCTTAACTAATGCTGTTTACAAAAACAATCATATTATTATAGTGGGTAAAAGCCAAGTTCACAAATACAGGGTGCAGGACCCACCCTTTCTATAAATTATATCCAAACAAGTTGCAATAAGAGTCAATAAACCCAGGTATTTATTTTTGAATATTTTAATTAAACACATTTCTCGACGTAACGTAGCACTTTAATAAAAATGCAGCGGATCTAATCTATTAAACAGTGGCAAAGTTAAACAGGCTTTTTTAGATATTTTAAGAGACAGGACAAAGGTATTTAATCTGTTGATTTGGTTATGAAAAAACGTTTTTATTCTTGCTAGCCTTTTTAACTCCATCTGACCGTCAAAAGTAACATTAGTCGTGTTAAGAAACATGCACCATTAAAGTTTCGTCGTGGCCACATTAAGGCAGTAAATACGGCAGTAATCATCGATGTGTGAGCTTACCTTGCGGCACGAACACAGAGTCTCCGCTGGGTCACATCGGACGGAAAACGGTAAAACGAGCATCTTTCATTCGACGACTTGAACACCATTGTCGACCTACAGTCTCTCCACAGAAATAAAGAACTGGTAATCGGTTACCTTAATATCACAGAATTCTGTGTACAACAATATTTGGAAAAACTACAATTAGACTAAATATATAATATATAATTTATTTAATAATAATAATAATAATAATAATAATAATAATAATAATAAATAATATATAACGTTATGTATATTAACTGAAAGGTAAACTTCAAGAAAGTGAGGCTGAAACGCAGGCTAGTGAGAGATTTCATGTTTGTCATGATGACGTCTAAAGTCCCCGCCAAAGGATGTAGTCCCTTTTAGCAACTTGTTAGCAACCACCGTTTTTAAGACACAATAAAAGTAAAAAAAAAAAAAATCAACAACAGTTTTATAACTGGTTTGTTTTATGTCATAGAACAAAACGTGAAAATATTAAGAGGCTTTGTTAACCACAGACCTTATTTCAGGCGATTTAGCAAAAACCCATTCAAAAAACCCATAGACTTTAGGGTGAGGGAACCGGAGGTGCTAAAATGCTAACTCACTTCCGCGTTTTAGCCTACAAAGTGACGTCATAACTTCGGCACTCTATTAGCAACATATTAGTGCACCGCTGCCTCTCACTGGTTTATTAATGTCATTGGTTCCTTTGTGGCTACTTGAATATTTTAAGTGTTACTCAAAACAGTAAGTAAATTGTTTTATTTGCCTTGAAAGTAGCTGAAACTTAATAAAACCTAGTAAGTATAACAACTAAGTAAAGATAACTAATTAAATCTAAGTAAGGTAAGCTATTGGATTTTACAGTGTAGTAAGTTAAGGTTTTCATTTCATTATAGAGCAACATTAACAACATAATTGTATTATTAATTGTAATATATTCAAATCCATTTCTGATACTAATACGTTCATGTTTAATAATTCCTGAATAATTATGTTCATAAAGAAATAGGCTATATTTTGTGTTGGACTGTTACCTGTGTCATCAGTGCGCAGCAGACACACACACCTAAACGGTTTAAATATATCGCTTATACTGCCCCAAAAGACCGTAAACACTGCAGATAACATCTGAAGTAAACATTAATTTACATACACATAAAATAAAAACTAGTCCCGTTTGACTGATTTGCTTCAATCAGGTGATTTTAGTTCAGCGGTTTGAATGTGACTCAATGGTGCTCTCTGCCGGTAGGGATTAGTAAAATGACGGATCAAACACTTCCGGTGGCTTAGAACGCGATGAGCGATCCAGTCATATATAGATCAGTGGTTCCTGTCTGTTAATTTTATAATATATACACGGTAACACTTTAGAATAGGGAACACTTATTCACTATTAACTACGACTTTTCCCTCAATAGATTCCTAATTTGCTGCTTGTTAAGAGTTAGTTAGGTAGTTGTTAAGTTTAGGTATTGGGTAGGATTAGAGATGTAAAAAATGGTCATGTAGAATAGGCATGAATATGCGCTTAATTACTACTAATAAATGGCTAATATTCTAGTAATATTCGTCCTAATAAGCAAACTAGTTAAGAGGACCCTAAAATAAAGTGTTACCATATATACTTTACTGTAAGCTGTTTATGTTATTCAGATGTCAAATACAGTACGTGTATGCTGTCTTTGAGCAGCATTAATCAGTCTGTGTAAATAAACATAAAGGTCATGTCAGATGCAGCTTCTGTTTCACCTTTTTAGTGTAAATATGGCTTTTGTTGATGATAAAATTTCTGAACATTGTTTGAATAGAAGATTGAAGACTCAAAACTCAAAAGTAAACTTCCAACTTCTACTAACACATAACAAAAACCAAAAAACTAAAATAAACCAAACCCAAACCTTAAACAAAAAACATAAAAAATCAAAAACCTGACAAGTTATGTTTACTCAAACCGTTTGAGTAAACCGATTGCCTTAAACCATTTAAGTTTTAAAAACTAATAGTTGTGAGTACTCTGAACTTAATTCAGTTGAGTTCACTGAAAGAAGATATACATTGCAATTAAGTAATTAAGTGATTAATTGAGTGATAATTGAGCATTAGTGATGAACACCTGCTGTTAACAAACAGAATTACTGAAGAAAAGAGAGACACAAGAACTACAACTGACTTCAGACACAGCCTTAGATAAAATAAACTGAAATAAAATACATTAAATCTCTCAAGATCTAATTAAACAACCCAACAAACAGCATCACCAGCTCCACTTATTAATAACCAGACTGACTTTATTTCTGTCAGACGTCTACAGAAGATCTGATTGAGAATTAACTAAGGTTTAGATGTTGATTTATGTTTTCATTTAAAGTAACCACGTTAGAGATCAGTGTTTGCTTTAGTTGGGCTCTTGACCCTTGATTTCTGTCTTCCTTTTTTCTTTGGCTGTTGTGACCATTTGTTGTAACTCAAAAGCCCAGAAAAAATATCATCAGGTGTTATACACGCACTCTTAAAAGCTGCTTTTATCCAAAGTAACTTACAGTGCATTCAGGTTAGCATTTTTTTTTTATCTAATCTGTACCTAGATGTTGGTTGTTATACTGTATATTGGTGATGATAATCATTCATTATTGAACTGTTTGGAGTCGAATCTCTGATGAAAATAGGTGTGTGTGTAATTGGTTGGATTGATTACAGTAAAAGTGATTCTAAGAGCCAGTGGTTCTGTGAAAATCAGTTAATATAAAGAACTTTCGAAATAGTTTGGTTTTCTGTGGTGTCACTTAGTCACACACAGACATCAATAATCAAAATATGAACCTCAACAATGGTGACCATAAAAAAAAATAAAAAAATAAACAATGCAGCAGAGCATGCTGGGAGCCATGGATGAGTTTTGTATTACAATAGTACCCAGCATGCATTGCAGCATGTTTTTTTTTTTTTTTTTTTCGTAACCATTGTTGAGGTTCATATTCTGATTATTGATGTCTGTGTGTGACTAATTGACACCATAGAAGACCAAACTGTTTGGGAAATTCTTTATATTAATTGATTATGAAAGAACCACTGACTTTTTGAATAGTTTTCATTGTAATCAACTGAACTAACTATAGAACATCTATTTAGTAAGACTTTAAACTCTGAACAGCTCCATAATCGATGATTATCATCACCAATATGCTGTATAACAACCAATGCCTGATCATATTTTCTCTGGACTTGTCTCAAACATATAAACAAAGGTGTTTCAAAACACATGATTACAACGTCCAAAAAAAAAAAAAATCTAATACAGAAATCGAGGGTCAAGAGCCCAACTAAAGCAAACACTGATCTCTAACATGGTTACTTCAAATGAAACAATAAATCAACATCTAAACCTAGTTAATTCTCAATAAGATCCTCTGTAGGACTTCTGACAGAAATAAAGTCAGTCTGGTTATTCTAAGTGGAGCTGGTGATTCTGTTTGTTAACAGCAGCTGTTCATCACTAAAGCTCAAATCAGCACTTAATTAATCACTTGATTACATAATTGCAAAGTTTTAAAACTTACATGGTTTAAGTAAAGGCAATCTGTTTACTCAAACGGTTTGAGTTACTGTGACTTGTCAGGTTTTACAGTGTAACTGTGTATGTTCGACAGTGTACATTCCTCACAGATGAATGCTGCTGTGATTTAGATTAAGAACACATCAATACTCAGCACATATTCAGCACAAACATTCTGTAATAACAGACAAATCAATAGTGACCACGAAATGAAAAGAGTTACTCACACTTGTGTGGTGCAACATTACTGTCTGATCCTGTCACTGATCACTCATGGAAAAATAAGATCCAAGTGCAATTTTATTATAGTCCCAGACAATGATTAAAAAAAAAAAAAAAAAAAAAAAAAAACAGAGCAACAGGAAAAAACACTGGGAAAAGGTAATCCACAAACACAGAGTAAAGGAAAGCACAAGGTACCAGAACACAATACTGAAGCAAACAAGGGATAACAGAACATGGTATATATAGGGGAACTATTCAGACTAAATGACAAACAGCAGGGAACATAAGAACTAATAATAAGTGCAAGGGGTGATGGGAACTGAAGTCCAACACAAATAACAGTCCAGAAGAGTGGCAAGGGCACTCCAGCAGATGGCTGTGACAGATCCAATACAGTCAGCTGAATTGCGCCTTGTTTGAAAATGAATCTGCGGTAAAATGAAGTGAACAAAGGACCAACATCTTACTGACATGGTCTGGAACTTCATTAAAAATAAATTTCAGTTGAACAAGCTAGCTGTTTTTCTTTTTTGTGTTTTATTCATTATTTTACTCTAAATGTTATTGAAAAGAATAATAATAATAAAAAAAAACACCTTTTACATATCAATCCTTGTATGTGATGGACTTGTATCTGCTCTGAAGGCACACAGCAAAAAATTCTTAAGTCTTAAGTAAAAACAAAACTTATGCAAAACACTTGAACCGGAAGCGGTGAGATCTGTTTAACAGAATGTGGAAGTCTGTTGTGCATAACCCCTCATACACAAAACATAAAGAAAATACATGCACGATTGCAACAATATATGGTTTGTGTGTGTTTTTCAAGTCATCTCCAGGTAATAAATAAAGTATCTGAATAATGCTGTGATAACTGACATAGAATTTATTACAGCGGCCTATAGAAACTATCAAATATATTTTCTTCCTTGTTCTGTGAAAATATAGGAAAATACAAATGCAATGAATAATACAATGTACTTGATTTCTAAGCCAATTCAAAGTAAGAGAAAATAAAATAATAATAATAATAATAAAAATAATAATAAAATAAAAAATAAAGGAAAAAAGTTTGAAATTTCTGTCCCCCTCACTTCTGAAATAATGTCCCTGGTCATAAAGCTCATCTAGGCCTGTTATGAACAAAACAAAACAAACAAACAAAAAAATCTAATCAGCAAGAGAGGACCTTTTTTCTTAAAGCATGCTCAAAAACCACTTATAATGTACACACACACACCAATTCATGGTGATTTAAAAACATTTGACAATTTGTGAAATTTGTATGACAAATTGTGACAAAATATATAAAATGTAAAATCAAAAATTTTTGACCAAGTTTTCCATTTATATCATGAGACATGACCCCACTTTTAACTTCCCTAATAAATCATCTTTAATTGGCATTTGTAAACTGTAAGTGCCAGTAGAAAACAAGAATAAATGAATGTTGGAATTAATGTTTTGAACCTCTGAGCAGTTTTACATATCCATTTAGGCTTGGTAACATTTATCATTTTGAAAAAAAAAAAAAAAAAACTATTTCACATTGTTCAGATCTGCATTTTTGAAGCTAATTTTATATTGTGAAGTTCAAGCATCTAGTACTGGAACTGGCTTTTTTAATTTTGTCAGATTTATTTGGTGCCCAAGCAGTACATTTGCTCAGTCTTTTCATCATCTTTAAAAAAAAAAAGTGTAACAAAAAAAGAAAAGAAAAATCAACTAAAGCATGACTAGGCAACTTTCATGTGTAAGACTTGCATGAGCCCTTTAGTATTATTGATTAGTAATATTTGTGTGATTGTTGATTTACTGACATTCATCATTATTTTTAATCTTTTTTCCAGCTGTTACTAAGAGCTCAGCTGGTAATGTAGTCTGATGTTTCCTCTGTTGGATTGTGTTTGGCTGAATGTTTGTCGATTTGTAGAATGAAACACACTGTAAAACCTGACAAGTCACAGTAACTCAAACCGGAGTGTGAGTGTGTTTGTGTCTCTAGAGCAGTGGTTCTCAACCCGCGGCCCGTCACGAATTCAAATGCGGCCCACCATGCTGAACACAATTTTAAAAAAATAACTTTCAGTTTTACAATTCATTTTAGTTTTTACATTAATTTAAAAATGTACTAAAGAAATATAAGCTTTAGCCTAATGTTTTTATGTAAAATTATTTTGTTTTTCATGTATTATTTTCAGGCATGAGCAGACCTACTCACACGTTCCTCATTTAACGAACACATACAAGCACGCACTTTGGCAGAATTCAATTCAAATAGTCATCAACAGCCATTAGTTCGGTAAAATTGAGCATCAGAATGGACAAATTAGTTTTTAAGGGAGAAAAAAGAAATGTGGAAAATGCCAGTGAATGAACACATACAAGCAAGAATAGTGGCAGTATCAGCAGTGAAGGAGAGTGCTGGGTTTTCCTAGTAGGGGTAGCTGCAGCCTGGAGCAATGGGCATGCCAAAAGGTTTCTCTCTGGTCAAACGAAAGGTAGGGGGCGTGCCAAAAGGTAATGCGAAAGCTGGCTGTTAAAAAAAAAAAAAAAACCTGGGGACCCATATAGCCTACTCTTAATCGCAGATTAAAAGGAAGCCATAAATTCAACATAATCCTATAAAACCAAATTTAATTCTACCAAGGTAAAAACGGTGTTAATAATATAAACCCGCATGGCGCGGATTACTGACGTCATCACCACCGCAAGTTTAGGTCTCGATTTATTAATAATCAAAAACAAATTACAATTATTTTTCGAGAATACAAACGTCTCTTAACACGGTTAGTCGCACTAGCTGTTCTTAAGTTAAAGTCAAAAGTTGTATTTGTTAACATTAGTTGATGCACTGTGAAGTGAACTAACAAGAACAAACAATGAACAGCTGTATTTTTATTAACTAACAAAGTTTAATAAATACTGTATCAAATGTATTGCTCATAGTTAATGTTAATACATCAGTGTCAACAAATGAAACCTTATTGTAAAGTGTTACCCTCGAAAACTATGTTTTGCCTGTTAGAGAAAAATATATAGTTGACAAAACCACTAAATTATAAAATTTAAAAATTAGTCAGAAGAGTTTAGTAACCTTATGTTAAGTGACATTAACCAATTAAGCAAACAGACACAGCTTTATCCACTAAAACATTTATTTAGCTTTCAGTTTCAGTCGCCAATTCAAGTAAAAAAAAAAAAAAAAATAAAAAAATAAATAAATAAATAAATTTTTATAGATAGATAGATAAACCACTCATTCATTCATTCTGTAGTAGCAGTCCATAGAACAGAATCCAGCAAACTCTTTGTCTGAATAGAAAGCTGTGAAGACCCCCTTCTTTCCATGGCTACAGTATCCAGAGGTGCCAGATGCATCCACAGCCATCACACCTGCTGAGCTCAAACTCACTCTGTAGGTCTTTCTCACATCTGGACTGACAGACTTCCAGTCAACGATACCTACACAAGAAAAAAACAAATGTTGAGAGATTCAAACAAAAAGTAACCAATAAGTAGAACTAAATACAAATAAAAAAGACTGCAAGTGTTGTCACTAGCAGAAGTGCAAGTGTCTGAGAGTGCAAGTGCAAGTCTGCAGCCAGACCCTTCTCCATTATATTATAATACAACTGTACTGCCGACTCTGCACTGAGACAGTCATTGTTGTTACCAAAAGTACATATGCTTCCTGTGCATGTTTTCTAAAAGAATGGAATCACAAAAAAGTTGACTGGCACTCATCTGCACCACAGGTTATACTAATATTTGGTTCATGTGCATGTGCAACTCCAACATGTTGGATTAACTTCAAAAGAGTGAATGTCCTTTGAGTGCACTTTGTGTAATGGTACAGTTGAGGCATGAGGATCTAATACAAAAGACTAATCATTCAGAGTAAAGTTACTGGCAGTACTTGTGTCCATCTTCTTATGTTGACAATGTGCCTCTGAAGGAAAGTCAGTGTCTTTCTCAGGTGTTTTGGATATGCAATGTTGAAAGCAGAATAAATCCAGAAGGCTGTTATGAATCATTTCCTTTTATATTTCTCTGGAAAGGGTACGTCACAACCAGTGTGTTGGATACTTGAATATACTCTGCTTTAGTTGGATACCCAGCAGAAAGGTAGAAACAAACTCTAAATTAGTTTTTCGATTTTGTCTAATCGTCTTCATAGATTGTGAATTGATCTTAGTTCAGTTGTAACAGCAGAAGTGGTAATAATTATTACACTTACAGGATGTATTCTGTACTGTATTGCACAAAAAGGACGCAGATATAAACTATCAACTCTGAAGTCTTCACCTTCGATGCGGTCATCATTTTGTCTCACTGTACATATGTCTGCCATCAACAATAAACTAATTACTAAAGCTGCAAGATATAACGCAAAGGAAAAATTATGATCGTATCGTACTGATGTTGCAATTCCTGCTTCTCTTCATTCTCACATTTATGGTTGCTTTGTTTTATGGGTTGACACTTTTGAATTTCCGTTCACAGCTGTATTGTATTGTTGTCTTCATGCTGATTTCTGCCATTTGCAGGTATAAATATAACGCTGCAGGAAGGATGCACTGTAAGTTGAGTTTCTGATTTTTTTCTTACATTTTAGACTCACAGCTTTGATCAATAGCAATGTTTCCAACTGTCTTGGAAATTCCAAAATCCACATAAAAAACAAAAAAAACAAAACAACAACAACAACAACAACAACAACAAAAAGAAAACATATGAGCTCGACTGAAACAATATACAATGGAAACAAATTTACTGCATAAATTCTTCAATGTGCCACAAGAAAACTTGTGTGACCTTGTCTTAAAGGGGTGGTTGATTGCAATGTTTTTAATGTTAGTTAGTGTGTAATGTTGCTGTTTGACCATAAAAAATATCTGCAAAGTTGCGGCACTGAAAGTTCAATGCAAATGGAAATATTGTCTTTTAAAATTCTGGCAGTTTAATGCCTACAAAAACGACTGGTAGGGACTACGACAAGTTACTTCCTGGGTTGTGACTTCACAAACCCTGATAAACCCTGCCCTCAGGAACACACAACAAAGGGGGCGAGACCTTGATGCGTTGCTTTAGAGAAGAGGAAGAAAACTAGAGGTGTACGTAAAAGTCTATTCATATATAAATCACAATTCTGTCTTCTAACGATTCTAATGGATTCACAAGATTCAAAATCAGTGTTCTAAAGCAGTGATTCTCAATCCTGTTCGTCCTCCCCCTGCTCTGCACACGTCCCTCTCTCTCTCTGCCTCTCTCTCTCTCTCTCTCTCTCTCATCTCTCTCTCTCAGCTCATTCAGCTCAGCAACAATGAACCGTTCCAATTATAAACTTATTTTCACATAGCTATGAGAAGCGTTAAACATGGACGCACGTGCAGTTGCCGTACTGTATTAAAGCTTTAATCAGGATAAAACCGTATATTAAAAGCTAACAGAAGCAGTAGTATTTACAAAAATAACAGCATATCTAAAAGTATGAGACAACAAAAAACAAAAAAGTGTTGATGTTTAGATGTTTAGCCAATCACAACACACTGGGCAAGCTAACCAATCAGAGTCCATCGCCTATTTCTGAGGGAGGGGCTTCATAAAAGCAGGAAATGATCAGCGTTTTTCTCAGAGAAGGGACAGAGCAGTGTAGAATAAAGATAAATTATGTGTAAAATAATGTGCTTTTTTAAAAAAATAAAAAAAACGATGCATTAACATGTTAGACTGCACCCCATAAACACAATCAAGCTTAGAAAAAAAAAAGAAATCAGTCAACCACCCCTTTAACAGATCATGCCCCTTTTGTAATCAATCTCAAATATTGTTTGTTTTAGTCTTTCTGAAATGCCTGTCATCACAATAATTAGGTGTAATTATCTCTGTGTCACAAGATTCTGAACATCAGGCATCCACACCAAAGATAACATGACAGTGCTTGTTATTGTATTTCATGTGTGCGCTCTGGGGCGCAATTAGTTTATTTTCTCTTGAACACATGGGAAGGAAAGGGTGCAGATATTTTATGCAATATTGCATTTTTTTTTTTTTTTGTTAAATTCACAACTTTGGATTGGAAACAGCAAATTAGTCAAAAGAACAGTCCAATAAAATGTGCTTTGTAGATAACTCTGTAATGTGAAATATGAATGTGCTTTTATGTTTATTGTTGATGGATTTTGTACAGAAAAACAGGATCAAAATCAACAAATACTGCTTTCACGCTTGTTATTTTAGGGTCAGACGTGTTTGCAAAATCTCCTCGATCAGATAGAGAACATTTCATCTCAAGTGCTCTCTGTGAATGTAAGTCTTTTCATGAGTAAAATCATAAAATGATCAAATCTTTGTCAGTTACATGATCATTGACATAGCAGTGCTGTTTTATCTCATATTTATCTAATCAATAAATTAGACTGTGACAAACATTTTGACTTTTGCCTTCAACGCTTCAGAGAAGATTTTAGAGTCATTATCAACAGCAAGCCCAGCTGAACTAGCCTCCCACGGAAACCTTGTGTTAAAAACCAGTGAGAAACTCATTTCTGCATTAGTGAAGCCGACAGACACAAGTGACAGTGTCAATTTTACTCTTCCTGCTGTAGGTAAGTGAAGACACAATTATTAATATACTGAAGATGAAACAGATTACACATGATGTCAGGGATTTTATGTAGTCAGGGGTTCTTATCCTTTTTGGTGACAGAGACTCCTTTTCCAAGCACCACCTCATATTTATAAAAGTAATTAAAGGGGTCATATGATGCGATTTCAGATTTTCCTTTCTCTTTGGAGTGTTACAAGCTCTTGGTGAATAAAGAAGATCTGTAAAGTTGCAAAGACTAAAGTCTCAAATCCAAAGAGATATTCTTTATAAAAGTTTCTACTTCCAGCTGGTCAATCACAGCACACCTCGCTTTTCAGAGCGATAAGCCTTGTAAAAATCGACACGTTTCAGAAGGCGGGGCATAGAAGAGAAACAATAATGTACAGTATGTGGAAAATAATGTTTTTTAACCCTAAACCGCATAAACACATTTCATTACACCAAATACACACAATAATGTTATTTTTAGCAGCATCATATGACCCCTTTAAGCTTATGCTTTCTACATTTTCTACCATTAATTAATGTCATCTTTATTTTGACTGGATTCTGCTTTTTATAGTGTGTACCAGTGAATATTTGCTGCCTCATCTTAAAGGGGACCTATTATGCAAAAATTACTTTTATAAGTTGTTAGAACACAGTTGTGTAGCCACAGTCATGGATCGCGGAACGTACCAAAAGAAGGAGGGGCCTGGGGGTTTTGGCATGAGAAGTGACGTTATAATGCATTATAAATCCTTGTTGTTGTACTACATAAAGTCTTTAAGATTGTACATTTTACATCCTAGTCTACATTTTAATAGGCTATTAGAAACAGTAATAATAATAGGATATTAGTTAGATACCAGATAGTATTTATTAAGCTATGACTCTGGATAATTGAGTTTTAGAATAGTGATCACGGTTCTAAAAAACAAAACATTAGACAAAAACAAATAATATATAGGCTAATTCACTTAGGTTTCTTACAAAATGTTTTATTTATTGTTATAAATGAGTCTAAAAAATAATAAATCAAATGTTTAGTATATAAAAAATATGTAAAAACAAAAAAAACAAATATTTGAAATAAAATGTATGAACTTGATTTGATCGTTTTTGAATGGATCTTTTGATTGAATGAATTAGACATCAAATACATTTTAACAGTCACTGGTTGCTACCTACTGGCATAATGTAACATAGGCCTACAATCTTTATTTGAAGCATAATAATTTCTCATAATAATTTCTCATTTTGAATGCAACTGCTGCAACATCAGCTATATCCAGATTATACTTTTATCCCAATACTTTCGTTATTAGTATTTAATGTTGGCAACACAGAATTGTAACCTACTGTGTAGACTGTTTGTGAAGCTGTTTCAGACATAAGCTTACATGATGAGCACGGCTCTCTCCGCATCAGCGTCTGCGTGAAAGCAGTTTTAAATATTCCGATGTGATTGTGATTTCAAATGTTTAGTATACGTAGTGGAATCATCGTCATAGCAATTGCATGTATTGGAATCGCAATCTTTTAATGATTAAGCCATATGAGCCTATAGCCTATGTATTTTTGTATGTCATCATTTGTACCAGACCTCATAAGTTACCTGGGCCCAGGCCCGGGCGGCCCCCCCCACTTCCGCGATCTATAGCCGCAGTGAGTGAAAATAACCAGCCTATAATGATAAAAATTCACCCACTCATTTTTTATCATCCCAATAAATCATAAACAGTCTCTCTGAACACGAGATTCCAGATTTCACCCTGTTGATGTCACTGTAGGGAAAAATCCCGGCCATTTTTAACACTCTCTGCCCTATTAGCATAGACACAGCCAACAATTCTCACTCCCAACTCGTCACATATTGAAGCTTGGACAGGACCACTTGGCATCGCTTTTGATGCTCAGCG
This sequence comes from Cyprinus carpio, assembly GCF_018340385.1. Lineage (NCBI taxonomy): Eukaryota > Metazoa > Chordata > Actinopteri > Cypriniformes > Cyprinidae > Cyprinus > Cyprinus carpio. The sequence continues at coordinate 34,775,849 of NC_056597.1, forward strand.
TAATTTTTAGACTTGCAGCGTCATTTTCCTCCATTGTTTTCAGTTGTTTGTTTTAGTTCAATGGTTTGCATGCATTTGTACTTTCTTTGGGGCACCTAACCCCACCCCTACCCTAAACCTACTCACTTCTGAACAATATAAAACATGTAACAGGCAAATATAAGTGCAGTCACATGTATTTAATGCAAAAACTGACCATAAAAAAGGAGTACAAATGCTCCAATAACCCGCTTACATCTCATTCAAAACAATACTCCCGTCCCGTAGTATGTGTAACACAATCAGTCATGAGACACACAAGAGCCAATAGCATTTCACAACCAAGGCTGAGGTCTTCTGGCGGCATTTTTTGAATTTGCGCTGCACACAGAAAGAGCTTTACGGCAGACACAGACTGCGATCGCATCTATTCCTCTCACAAATCAATTGTTTTCCTCAGAAGACTTGGAATATTAATATTTTTGAATAAATTATGTCTTTAGCTGTATCTGCCTGTTAGAGCTTGTGTTTTATTGACAAGTGGTTTAGGGGAGGCGGTTTGGTTATGTGCTCATAAATGTGTAAATAATGTAATATAAATAAAACTGTTGTGACTGTTTACATTGAAAAATCACACCCCAACATATATGCAATAATGGGTTTCTTATTTAAAGCAATGGAGGAAAAATGACACTAAAGGGGTACGTTGAGTGTCAAAAGGTGACGCCAAGTGGTCCTGACCAAGCTTCAATATGTGACGAGTTGGGAGTGAGAACGTGTTGACACAGCCCTGAGTGAGAAGCAGCAGTCCGCCATTACTGTTTTTGCCAGTCATTTTACACTGGACTGCCTCACAAATGAGGATAGGTACTATGCTGAATTTTCACAAAGGTTGATTCTGAAAGAGGGCTCAATACCAATGCTTCGTGCGCGAACGTCAGCTCCAGACAAAGTATCACACATCATATTTTGTATTCCAAACTGCCTATCTGTAAGGCTAATGTTGCTAAAGCTACCATTGTCTCTGCCTATTTTCACTAATACTGACTTCACATGCTATCAGAATGATCGAATGAATAGCTATGTGGAAGTTAAAAATTACATATGAAAGCAATATGAAGTCAACCGTGTGAATTTGTCAAGATCATAATCCCAAGTGGGACTGAGAGTTTCTGATTTTTTCAGTGCGTGAGATTGATTGTTTTGTTGTTGACAGTATGCCAGAGCATGAGCTCTTGAAGCTCTGCCCTCTTTTGAAAAGGGGGTTGGGAGCACCAGCTCATTTACATTTAAAGGGACACACACAAAACCAGTGCGTTTTTGCTCATTGGTATTTTGAGATTTCACATACGAACTCTGGGAACATCAGAGACTTATTTTACATCTTGTAAAAAGGGGGATAATAGGTCACCTTTAAATGAGTTCAAAAGTCAAATAAAGAACCTAAAAATATGTATTCAGTTTATAGTTTTTGCATATACAATTCATAGTCTATGGGAAGATTGTTTTAAGTTCCCTTAAATTAAAAGTTGTTACTTTTTCAAAGCCTATTACATATTTAAAAAATGGCTTTCATTATACTGTAATGTTAAATGATTATAATTAAAGACTAAAATTGAGGGGAAAATGCATTTAATATAGACATCAGTAGTTGTATTTGTATCAATTATACTGGCCTTTTAATAGGACTACTTAGCAAAAAGATGCATTTAAACATATTTAAAATATGCCATCTTCTTATTACTACATTAATTTAGAGATTCAGTATGAAATATAATATTCTATTAATTATGCAATGAATTGTGATTAATTATTATTATAGTTGACCAGAGATGAAAATCCAATAATAGTAAATAATGATTCCAATGTATATATATTTGCATAGCATATATTGCATATAAAATAGCATATTCTTGTTTGTGTTTAATCAGAGGGTCAAGTCTTCATGGTTGGACCAAAGGTCACCTTAGATAAAATCCCTCGACTTGACACGACAAATTCTTCTGTGAGCATTGATCTTATTGGGATTGCCAAATACAACATTGAAGGTATGTCAAATGTTTCTGTGTGTAAATTTGTAGAAAGCGACATCATGCCAGGCCCGGTTTCAGAACCAAACCACTGAGGGTGCTTCTGAAAATTGTGAGGGTGCTCACAAATAATATTAATCCTAATTTTCAACTGTATGAAAATAGTATCACCAAATACGGCTTAATTTCAAAGATGTGCAATCTAACATAATAGAGTATGTCCATCACTTCAAAAAAAAAAAAAAAAAAAAAAAAAAAAAAAAAAAACCCAAAAACAAACAAAAAAAAAACAAAAAAAAAAAAACGCCACACACACTGTGAAAGGTTATATGCGCATTTAGTCAAATTTTTTTTTTCCACATATTTTGCACGTTTTGCACGTTTTGCTGTGCCATAGCAAGATATGGGGGTAAAATTCCCCTCCCCTGTATGATTTTTTTCTTCTTTTATATACCATATAGTTTAGCAATATCACACGAAGAGTGCTGGTTTTCCCCCAAATATCAGCACGACTGCAAATGTAATGATGATTTTATACTGCGTTTGAATAAACAAGTTAATATTAAGTAACTTACAGACACAATAGGCTACTGCCTTTTTTGTTTTATTTCGCCAATGAAATAGTTCCAAACAAAGCCACAGCAGAACTGCTTTGCCTCTCTAAGCAAAATTGCCACTAAACTGGACAAAAATGCCTCTGCACAAACAAATTAAATCTATTACGTCTGTTGCTAACAAAGTGAAAATGAATAGAAAGTGTTCATTTTAAGCGCTTTTACAGTCTTGCACATTATAACCAATCACACACGATTCTGTTGAGCTTAGGAATGCAATAGCCAATCAGATGCGTTCAGCGTTTCGCAGTGACAGATTCAGTGATTATAATGATAGTTTTGTTTTTCAGTAGATCAAAGTTAGTGATAATGTCATTTCTGTACATAATTTATTCGCCGTTTGAATAACCAAAGGAAGTAAACATTATCAATTTCTAATGTTTTAATTAAATGGTAATCACATTAAATACAAATTCAGTACCATTAAACATATTTTACATGACACCCATGTCTGGTTCTTGCATAAAAAGGACAGGTTTATGATGTTTGTATTTAATAGATTTGGCTGCTTTTAGCCTTACCCTGGAGCTGGTTCACCCTCCGCCTATGCATCAAAGCATGATGAAAATAATATCATAATTTGAAAGATCCTGTTTATGCATTAATTTAGCAAAATTGAAAATTAATACGCAGCTGTCTGTGTGTTTATTGATGGTGAAAATTAATACGCTATTAATAATTTTATCTAAGGGTGCTTTCACTTTTGTTTGGGGCTGCTTAGAACCAGGCCTACATCATGCTATTACAACTGAACCACATTTACTTACTTTTGTGAGTGTTGTTTTTGTACTAACATAGTATATCATGAAAACTTCTATTTCTGTCACACAGGATCAGCTGCTGTGGCTTTCATGAGCTACGTCATGATGGAGAATCTACTGAAGCCAGACTTCTTCAAAACATCAAATGACACGATTAAAACCATGATGTCCACTGTGATCTCAGCTACTCTTCCCAAAACCACCAACACTAACCTCACCAAACCAGTCAACTTCACCTTCAGACACATCAGAGTGAGACACTGAAATATGTTTGTCCAACCTAAGAACTGATGAACATCTGGAAACATCTAATATTCAGAGTTTTATTATTTTCTTCTTCTTTTGCAGGAGTTTGATCCCAACGGTTCTCTGTCCTGTGTGTACTGGAATATCAGCGAGTGGATTGTAGATGGTTGTTCTGTTTTAAAGACCAACAGAAGCTACACTGTGTGTTCCTGTGTTCATCTGTCCACATTCGCTCTCATCATGCAGACCAGCCCCCCACCAGAGGTACAGAACATTTCTAGTGAACACTGAAGAAAAGCACAGATTTGGCGCTCATGTTCTCTGACATGTTTTCTCAGAGTAACCTGCTGCTGGATCTGTTGAATTTGGTGTGTGTGATCGTGGGGTTGGTGTTCTTCAGTTTGGCCCTGTTGACCTTTGCCCTTTGTCAGTGGAGTCCTGGAGTGAATAATGTGGCTCGAATCAACATCTGCATCAGTCTTCTGCTGGCTCACCTTCTGTTGCTGCTCACAGAGCAGTTCCTGAGCTTCATACGGCGTCAGCAGGTGAGAATGATGAAGGAGCCCTACAGCTCAGATCAGCCTCACTGAGAATCATCATAACCCTCTCTCATGATCTCCAGGTGTTGTGTGCCGTGATCGCAGGCCTTCTGCACTTCCTCTTTCTCTCCGGCTTTGTGTGGATGTTCATTGAAGCTGTGCTGCTCTACATCTGTGTGAAGAACCTATCACAGATCAGCTCCAAGAAGAGGGAGGTGCTTAGCACTAGATTCCTGTGTGTGATTGGATATGTGGTTGCTCTGGTTGTGGTGTGTGTGTCTGTCGGTCTGGTTCCTGAAGGATACGGCAGTGAACAGTGAGTTGTTTCTGTTATCTAAAAAATTCATTTTGTTTTTGTCATGCTACATTTAAGGCATGAACAAGATTGAAATCTGTTATATTTCAACAGTCAGCATCTGAAATAGCATTATTTTATTAATTTGATTAATTGTTTTCCTCAAAACAGCTGCTGGATTAAACATGATAAAGGTTTTATCTGGAGTTTTCTGGGTCCTGTGTGTGTCATACTAGCAGTAAGTTCTGAATATAAACACTTTTCACATGGGCTGGTGAAGCCAAAATATAATTTGATAATTTCTTCTTTTTCTGCAGTTAAACATGATTCTCTTCATCAAGATCTTTATCACTCTGAACTCAACTCTCAAAAAACTGAATGCTGAGGTTTCACAGATGAAACAATCAAAGTAACAAACAATATGATCAAAACACTGTATAAATAAAGAACACATAGTCAATGAAGACACATTAAATCTCTTCCTCTGTTTCTCTGTAGGGTTTTGGTGTTTAAAACATTGGCTCAGTGTGTGGTTCTTGGTTGCCCCTGGATTCTGGGTTTCTTCACTAATGGCAGTAAGGAGCTGGAGATCATCTTCCTGATCTTGAACTCCCAGCAGGGAACCTTCATCTTCCTGATCTACTGTGTTCTCAATAATGAGGTCAGATTTGTTTTCATCCCTATTCTTTAAATAACCACTAAACCCCCAGAGACAGTAGCAGTACAGTAATTTCTTACCTGTTTATTACAAACAAACTCCATTCTGTTTCATGAGTTTCAGAGGTTAAACTGATATCATGAAGTCACTCAGCTCCTCTCGTCTCATTCTTGTTCAGGTCAGGCAGCAGTACAGGAAGTTCTTCAGATGTCTTTGCTGTGTCAAACAACACTGAGGTCCACAACATCATGTTCAGGAAGTAAAAATACTGCTGCCATTATTATGCAACTTTAGTTTCAGCTCCTTTCTGTAAATGATAAATAATTTTACCAGTCTTTTGATGTTACAGCTGTAAAAACTATTGATGTATAACTTCTAAACTGTTTCATTTAATCTTTGTTATACATGTAAGATTTTCTTGGTTATGGGTGAAAAGCATTTTTTTAGAGACTTTACAGACACAACAGTTAAATGCTGGCAAATCAATAATAATAATAATAATAATAAAAACTCCTGAAAACTATTTCATGTGCGCATAGTGAAGAGAAATAACATGACACAGTTAGATATTGAGATATGTCAAATAATTATTAAGTGTATTAATCTTGCAGACTTTTATTTTTTTATTTTTTTGTTTGTTGAGCTCAGAAAGTTCCCAGAAAGAGAATGACTGTTTCTTCTGTAAGGACCTATTTTATGTTACTTTTAATATTCAAATGTCAAAATATATTATCAGCTCGGAGTGTAACAGGTTTTATACTGGGTTTACCTTTAAAGCGAAACTATTAAAATAACTAAATGAACAGCTGCTGTCTCAAATTCAGTGACTCTGTATTGTCAAATGGCTTGTATTTTTGCATTAAAACGTGAATGATGATTGATTTTTGCTTTTGCTCAAGGTTTAATTATATTAATGGATTTATTTTTTATTTTATTTTTTTGTAATGAAGTTATGCCTTAACAATGTGATATGATAAGTGCATATGCAAATGTTTTTCCACATTCCACAAAAGCCCAGAAAAGCTCTATATAACAGACTGACTCTAATTTGAGAGGAATGTTCTATTTATTTATTTATTTTTTTAATCCAGCCATCTTCTGCAACATCTTTTGTATTTAAAGTGTTTCATTCAAAAGCCTTAACTGTATATTCTGCTTGGTTTTCTCAGATATGTTTAATAATCAGTGAATCTGATTACAAGGTAGCCATTGATAAAGAGAGGTGTGATGTGGGCTCTCTCGGACTTGTTGAAGGCCAGTCGTACTGTGTTCTGATCATTTGTAGAGGCTTGATTGCACATGATGGCAGTCCAGTATAGAAATACCAAGAGCTTTGACAAGAAGTTGTGTGTGTAGTTGAGTACTGTACACAGCAAAAAATCCAGAGTGAAATTAACTCTGCTGGGAGTACATGTGAGACCACACTCAAGAGTGTGAAAGTGTTAAAATAGGAGTGTTAAATTAACACTGAAGCGGCCTTAAAGTTTAAGAGATAATTAAGTGATTAACTGAGTGATGATTGACCATTATTGACGAGACCTGATGTTAACAAGCAGAATCAACAAAGACAAAAATCACATTTTTTTATGTCACCATTATAGTGGTCAGTGTTTGCTTTAGTTGTGCTCTTGACTCTTACGTTTTTAAAATTAGATTTCCGGTTTCCTCAACTTTAAACTCTGATTCAGTGTTAATTTAACACTCCTATTTTAACACTTTCACACTCTTGAGTGTGGTCTCACATGTACTCCCAGCAGAGTTAATTTCACTCTGGAATTTTTGCTGTGTAGAAATGAAGGAGAAATGGCTCACAAGAAGTGTGAGGGGATGAGGTCTAGAGGGCAGGTTATAAAGGATGACTGAAGTGTTTAGATATTTCTGCATCAGCGAGGGCAGAGAAAATGGAGAGGAGTTTGTTTAACTGAGAGTGTGAGTTCCTCTTTGTGTGGAGCTCAGAACTGATGGCTAATGGTTTTAGTTTTTTCTGTGAAGAATTTAGCGAAATCATCAGATGTTAAAGAGGTAATGGAGAGGGACAAAGGATGTAATATTTTAAAGAGTTTTCATATGTCTGAAGCAATGTTGATCTTGTTGTGGAATATTTCTTAGTATGGACTTTGACCAAAAAATGATAAAGCAAACTTAATATGATGCAAACCTGCAATAATTAAATATGTTAAATAACACATATCTATTATATATTAATCCCATAATTTATTGACCACTATCTTTGCTGTTGACCTTTGATGGTCCAATTCACCCATAAACAAAAATGACTTTAGATAAACATAACATTTGTGTTTCTTTTTATTTATTGCTGAAGAGCGAACTTCTCCTGCGTTCTATTCTTCATTCCATCCAGAATGGCAGCACAGCTGAAAGGTTTGACTGAACTGCGCCCTCTACTGTACAGACACAAATTTCCTTTAGCCTGAAGCTTGTTCATTGAACTTGTGGTGTGAAAAGGCCATCAAAAAAGTACTGAGCCCCAAACATGGCATACAGGAAAAAATAGTAGGCTAAATCATGCGCACAATTTACTATTTCATTCACTTGATTTATAAATCGAGAGAACAAAATAGTAAATCGTGCACACGATGTAGCAAATCAAGGGGAACGAATTAGGAAATTAAGGGAACGAAATAATAATTGTGTGCACTTTTAGTACATTAAGGGAACAAATTAGTAAATCGTGCACACAATTTATTTATTTTTTCGTGCATGTCATGTGTGGGGCTCCGTAAATAAGCAAGCCCAGCCCAGATTTAAAAAGTATCTCAAAAGTAATGTAACTCATTACTTTCTGTCAGATCCCCAGGCTGATCTGTCGTTTTTTTTCCTGTTTGTGTTGTTTGACAGCTTACCACACATTTTGTTGCCATTGTGGCGTTCAGTCTTGCTCTCTTGTTTTTCCATTCACTATTTTGTTACTGTTTCGTTTCCATCAGAAGGCCTTATTAAGTTTTTCCTATTTAGTCTCATTGTTTGTGATCTGTCACTCCGACCAAATGTAGTCACTGTTTTGCCGTGTTATGTTTGACTCCTAGTCAGCTTTGTTTTTATCCTTTAGTTTCTGTTTTCCTTACTCCCCTGCTTCCTTACTCACTTTGTAAATGTCATTGAGCCTTTTGCCAGGTTTATGGGTTGTAAGCCATTTGAGATCGAATAAAGCTAGGAGAGAGTAGAATGTTGAAGTCTCCAAATGAGGACAGCTTCTCATCCAGCTCCTCTATAAAGGGACCCAGTTGATTGTGAGAGCAATAAATTACTACAATATGGAGTTTTGCAGGAGTTGTTACAGTAACAGCATGAAATTCAAAACAATTATTACATAGAGAAGAGTGGACATGTGACAGAATGTTGTTGAGAGTCAGCAGGAATGCACTGAAAACACATGTTGAATGGGGAAAAAGAGAGTGGAAACAAAGTTGGAACAGAAAAAGGAAAAAGAAAGAAAAAGACACTTAAGTGCCTTGTCTGTGTCCTTGTTTGGTGGACTCGTGCAGGTAGACTCTGCCTGCAGCTGCCAATGTAAGTTAAAACAGACAAAAACCCGATAGGAAATGACATATATGGCATTATGTGGAAAATCTAATAATACACTTCCAAGAAACTGGATATGTAAGTTTATTTTTACATTTGTATTTCAATTTGAATTTAAAAACAGTGGACATGTGATAACATTTCCTTATCAGGATGATGGGCTGATAACGTCTCTGTAAACATCTGAACATAACATTTTTTTATTTTTTTTTATTTAGTTAAGCAGTCATTTGTGTCTGGTGAGGGATCACTGCATGTAAGTTTACATCAGGTAAGCTGTTTCTGATCATAATTATCCTCATCAGTCTATTTAAAAACATGTATTGATGTTTTATCATGTGTAGTTACAGTTGATTTGTGAGTATTCTGCAGTTGGCTAATTTGGCATTTGGCGTTAAGGATTTATCTTTATGAATTTTTAAGGATATAATCTTTATGAAATACTCCAGAGTGCTGATACACAGCAAAAAAACCCAGAGTGAAATTAACTCTGCTGGGAGTACATGTGAGACCACACTCAAGAGTGTGGAAAGTGTTAAAATAGGAGTGTTAAATTAACACTGAATCAGAGTTAAAGTTAATGAGATAATTAAGGGATTAATTGATTGATGATTGACCATTATTGACGAGACCTGATGTTAATGAGCAGAATCAACAAAAAGACGAAAATCACTATTTTAATGTCACCATTATAGCGGCCAATGTTTGCTTTAGTTGGGCTCTTGACCCTTAATATTTTAAAGTCAGATTTTGCTTGGCTGTTGTAATGGAGTTATAAAACAGATGGGCAAACAAAAAAATATTGGTTTTCCTGAATCACTGAATTCAACTTTCATTGTTGGTTATTGCGCCCGAATGATTCTTCAGCATAGGATTGCTGGCATTTTAAATACAATATGTGGAATTTCTTAAAAGTTGTTTGTTCAAAAATCTTTTAAAAGAGTCTTTCATTTAGACATGCAAACATCAACGATGGTGACAATCAAAAAAGCATGTTGCAGGAGACTTGTGTTGCAGTGCATTCTGGGTGCCACCTATCAAAATTCATCCATGGCTCCCATGATGCACTGTGGCATGAATAAATTATTACCTGAATTGTCTTAGTAATTTCCTTTATTCTTACTATTCTATTTTTGTTTTCAATGCTACTTTCAGTAGTTTGTTTTCTAATGTTCAGACCTAATGTTTTAGGCTTTAAATAAGTTCGGTGATTCAGGTCAAATAATTATTATGTAAAAACATAACTAATGTCACATAATCATGATTTCATTTTTGCTCGTCTCTCTATTACAACTGAGTTATAACAACCAAACCAAATCTAATTTTAAAAACGTAAGGGACAAGAGCCCAACTAAAGCAAACACTGACCACTATAATGGTGACATAAAAAAAAAATTGATTTTCGTCTTTGTTGATTCTGCTCGTTAACATCAGGTCTCGTCAATAATGGTCAATCATCACTCAGTTAATCACTTAATTATCTCATTAACTTTAACTCCGCTTCAGTGTTAATTTAACATTCCTATTTTAACACTTTCACACTCTTGAGTGTGGTCTCACATGTACTCCCACCAGAGCTGATTTCACTCTGGATTTTTTGCTGTGTAGATCTATACCAGTTTTCATGTGTGATGTTTCTGGAAAAACTATTTGTGGTTCTAAGAGAGAACATCCTCTGGGAGAACATTTCTTTTAAAAACAATTTTTCATCCTTTATTGCGTTATGCTTTGACAAAAACCTGTTTAAAAGTCAATTTCAACTCTTGTAACAAGAAAATACATACATTTTGTGGAATATTTTTATGTGTGAAACACAAAGAAAACTAACTTTTTTAATGTCATGGGTCAGAGCCAAAGCTAATTTGTTTATTCTTTGTTAAGGAAGCTTGTCCTCTCAACTTGTTTGTGGATACAGAGAAAAACACATACTGTCCAAACTGACAATGGCTTCCTTTCATGAAAGTATTTTTATTGACTTTAAAGGTTTAAAGGTTGGTTCTTATTGCTCCAAAATTTTTATGAAATGAACTGCGGCCATATGATGAATGTAGTGCTGATAAAATCAGAACTGTGATACATTTCAAGACATTTCCCAGTTGTTTTTTTTTTAATGTCTCTTTTCTTCATATTTCAGCTGTTTTAAAAGGACTGAATACCATCTCTGTTATTCTGTGTAAGTCTAAACAGTGTTTTTTGATTTTGTGTCTGTAGATGAATGAGACCTCTAGAATTCCTGAATCAGTTGGTCACGTGTTCATATTATAAAACTACAATGTGATTGAGTTATCTTTGGTTACTCACAACTACTACCACAGCCACTCACAACTTTGACCACTTCTTTCATTCAGATGTCTGAACTGTGGCATTAATGTGGTGGACAGCTGAATTGAAGTTTAATTGTTCACCCTCATGTCGCTCCAAACCCGCAAGACTTTACATGTATAATATTGTGACCATTTTTTTGATTAAGTGAATGGAAAATTAACCTATCAGTTTCTAAAGTATCCCTAAATATAATCCTCTGAAATCATAATAGCTTTGTGAGAAGAAATGTTTGGTCATGTGACATGCGAGAAAACTAATGCTGTTGGCATTGCTTACGGAGATGGGACTGAGAGCACGAGTCTTGCCTCGCTATTTATTTGTTAGTTTGGACAGAAAAGGCTTGAGAGTAGGGCTGCCCCCTAATAGTTGACTAACCGTTAGTCAACCAGAAGAGGTTTGGTCGACCAAAATGTTTTTAGTCACTTAATCCCAGGAAAAAAAAAAAAAAACACACAGACGAAGACAAGCAGTCCGTGACAGACAGATCGTTAACGGCTGGTCTATGTGGTAGGCTAGTACATCGGTCAGGACACCCAAATGCTCGCCTATCATTCATCAACATCAAATATGGCTTATCATCTGAAATATGTAAGTTTTATCGATTTTACATGGTTGCACAATCTAATGTTAGGCCAACCTAGAAAAATGTGTACTATTGAAGTGTCAGTGTGGAGTGTAGAAGCGCGCTCACTGCAGGACAGGTGGAGGCGCTGGTGCGCTCACTTGCTCTTAAAATACTTTTTGGTCATACAGATAAGAGTGATACATCTTTCGAATCTGTAAAGATTCTACGTTTATTTATGTGCACTCACACTGTAAAAAGTGATACTCTATATTTACTCAATAAAATTGTGGCAACAGATTACAAGCAATATTATTAATTAAATTTAACACATTAGAATTAATTAGAATTAATCAAATGAGATACTTACAAGCAATCATTCAAAATGAGTAAAATAAGATGAAAAAAATAAGTAAAATGTATACAAAAATATTGGTTTTGTTGGACAAAAAACGAGAAGCACCTGGCTGCAGCCTGCATATAGAGGCGGGGTTGCACGTTAACCCACCCCATACCTACTCTGATTGGTTCGATCATCTTTCATAGGCATACATCACTGTAAAAAGTGATACTCTATATTTAATCTAAATAAAATTGTGGCAACAGATTACAAGCAATATTATTAATTAAATTTAACACATTAGAATTAATTAGAATTAATCAAATGAGATACTTACAAGCAATCATTCAAAATGAGTAAAAATAAGATGAAAAAAATAAGTAAAATGTATACAAAAAATATTGGTTTTGTTGGACAAAAAAACGAGAAGCACCTGGCTGCAGCCTGCATATAGAGGCGGGGTTGCACGTTAACCCACCCCATACCTACTCTGATTGGTTCGATCATCTTTCATAGGCATACATGATAGGAAATGTGTGCGTAGTTTGGTGTGCACTGTTAAAAATAATACACTATATTTACTTAATAAACTTGTGGCAACAGATTACAAGCAATATTATTAATTAAATTTAACACATAAGAATTCATTAGAATTAATCAAATGAAATGTTTTAGAAATTAACCATTCAAAATGAGTCAAATAGCACAAAAAAAAATAAGTAGTTTAAAAAAAAAAATTCTTTGAGAAAAAGAAAACACAACAACACTATGCTAAATGAATACTATGTTATGCATACCAGGCCAGTAGTTGGGTGATTAAGAAACACAGGCCAAAAATGTAATTCACAAATTCATGTTTTTGTTGCTTACATGGAGATGATACAGGCATTGTGTTCAAAAGCTTATGTTTTCAAGCCCCCAAAACAGAGTTATTGAAGACACCTGATGTTAACAAACAGAATCACTGAAGTAGAATAATCTACATTTTGGTTACCATTACGGTGGTCAGTGTTTGCTTTAGTTGAGCTCTTGACCCTTAAACTTTTAAACAAATTTTTTGGTTGCTTTAATTGTAATACAGCAGTTAGACAAGCCAAAAGAAGAATAAGATCAGGTGGTGTTGGTTGTTTTGACATCATTTGATCTAGATTTCTGAGTTGGTTGTATCTTATCAGCAACAGGCGTCCTTTAGCTGAACAGTGTAAGGTCTGGTATTTTCAGCATAATCAGAGAGATTCTTAGAAGCACTTCTGATCACAACATTAAAAAAAAAAAGATTTTTTTTTTTTTCATTTAGGCACACAGACATCAAGAATCAGGCTGAGAACCTCAACAATGGTGACCATCAAAAAGCATGTTGCACTGCATTCTGGGTTCCACCAATCAAAACTCAATTTTTAGTAGCTTGTTTTGTGATGCTTACAATTCATCTGTTAATCTGAATATGCTGTTTGTCACCATTCTTGAGATTCATACGCTGGTTCTTGATGTCACTGTGTCCCTAAAATAAGTCTTCCCTCTCCCACTATAATTTTTTTCTTAATCAGAGTTCTTAAACTCTGGATTTTACAGAAAATTTTGGGTATTCTATTGTTGAATTACAGGGGCTGCAATATTGAATGCTAATTTAACTCCGAGAACAAGCTCTATTTGTAACACTCAGGCCAAACAATGATTATGTAAAATCATAACCAACACCACCTGATCTTCTTCACTCTTAGAATGTCTAGCTGTTATAAATCAGTTCCAACAGCCATACAAAATGTAATATTAAAAAGTCAAGGGTCAAGAGCCCAACTAAAGCAAACAATGACCACTATAATGGTAACCCTATAAATTTACCCTTTTCTCCTCCTTCAGTGATTCTGTTTGTGAACTTTAGGTGTCTTCAATAACTCTGTTTTGGGGGCCTTAAGACACAAGCTTTTGAACATGATGCCTGTATCATATCTATATAAGCAAACAAAAATGTGAATTTGTAAAAAGGCTGACATCATGTGCATGCATATAATGTTTTCACTTGGTGTTTCATGATCGCCAACTACTGGCCTGACATGTATAACATAGCATTCTTTAGCATAGTGTTTTTTGTTGTTGTTGTTGTTGTTTTTTCTCTCAATGAAATCAATATTTTTGTGTAAATGTTACTTAATTTTTTCATGTTCTTCTACTCATTTTGAATGGTTGCTTGTAAGCATCTAATTTGATTATTTCTAATTAATTCTAATGTGTTAAATTTAATTAATAATATTGGATGTAAAATTTTAAACAATTTTATTGAGTAAATAAAGTGAATCACTTTTTACAGTGCACAATAACATCAAAACATTGCACTTTTGTAAAATAATGAAAGCAAACAGGACGCATATTCTGCCATCTTGGTCTCTGTGAACTTGAGCCCGAAACTAAGTGTATGTTTGCCTTAGAGATATGAAAACATATCTATAGAGAGTGAAATGTCTACTTTTAAATGAACCAATACAAATGGTAAACAAATATTCTCAAATTCACTACTGCAGAGATGACGAGTCAGTGTCACCGACTTCATCTCTTAAACTTAATACAAAGAAAGCACAGTTTATCAATACATTATTAAAATGTTAATGCAGCCTCCTCCTTACTGTTTTACCCTCACTCCTCATTCATAATCATTAGCTTCTGCGGTGTGCTGATGCAAGCTTTATGCGTGTGCTTGAGAGCTTAGGCTATGTAGGCAATTAAAGGCTTATTATAATGATTTAAATTTTTTATTAATAAATGTGCAATTAGTCGACTAATGCTTCAAATGAACGACTACTAGTCAACCAGAAAATTCCTTAGTCAAGGGCAGCCCTACTTGAGAGTTTCATTATGTGGAAAAGATGGGTAATATGAATATAATAGGGTAATAGGAAATTCTAGGATAGACAGGAAATACATACTCCAGAATTCATTTGGAATGACATGAGGGTAAAGCAAATTATGACCAAATTTTCATTTTTTGGGTGAAACTTTCACTATGTAATTCTGTCAAAGCTATTTTTATTTCTTTGTTTATTCAAAGAAAGTTGACTGCTATTTCATTGTGCTTTTTGGTAATATGTTGATTAATTTGTATTTATAATTATTTTTCAGATGTCTTAACAGCAGCTGCCATACCAGTAACGGCTAAATTTGGTAATGTACTCTGCAACTGGGTGGCATTTTGTCTGGATAAGCATGTCTGGATAGTTTTGAAATTAACTGAATAGGGCTGTGCTTCCCAAAAAACATTGTGAACTTAAGTACATCATAGACCCATTAAAACCAACAGAGCTACACTCTAAAAAAAATATAACCCAGTGCTGGGTTAAAAAGGGACCAAAAAAGCGACCAACCCAGCTTTTACCTAGATTTGACCCAGCGGTTGGGTTAGTTTTGACCAGAGGTGGGTAGTCCAGGGGTCAGAAAGTAAAAGTCCTGCCATATTTTTGCTCCATCCATGAACTCAGCAGCTGATTTCACCAGAGGAGGAACCAAGTCATTCCTTTCAAGTCACAAACAAGTCTCAAGTCAAATCCCAAGTCCTCAAAGAGTTAAAGTTAATGAGATAAATAAGTGATTAATTAAATGATGATTGTGCATTAATGATGAACACATGCTGTTATTGGAAATTACAGAGGATCAGATGTTGATGTTTTATTGGTTAAAATGATGCCACCGTCATGGATATGAGTGTTTGATTTATTTGTTGCTCTTGACCCTTGACTTGTTGCACTAGATCTCTCTCTCTGTAGAAATGCATGTGGTGTTTTACAATGATGAGATATTTGCTGTTTATATGTGATGAAACAAGCTTCATGGAATGGCCTGATTTCATTTAAAATAACTTGCTTCCATTTATAGGTTCAGGTTTTGCATTAAGAACTATGTGAAACTACAGAACACTGTTGTTCTAAAATATATAGTGTATTGATAAAAAAAAAAAAAGTATATGTGTGTGTATATATATATATATATGTATATATATATGTGTATGTGTGTATATACATATAATACACCAAAAAATACTACTATACTATTTAGACACAGAGAGACATCAAGAACCAGTATACCAATCTCAACAATGGTGACAATCAACAAAATGCTTCATGATGCAATGAATGCTGGGTAACACCATAGTAAAAAAAGACTCCCATCATGCACTGCAGTATGAAAAATTTTTTGTCACCACTGTTGAGGATAGTATGATAAATGTTCATGGCTAAATTCCTGAGCTGATATAGCTTTTTTTTTTTATTATTCAATATTGACACATTAAGGTGGCATTTGTTTAATAGTTTTTTTTGTTTGTTTGTTTGTTTTTTGTAGTTATACAGTACCTGAACAATAAACCAAAGAGAGAGACCTCTTTACGATGTTTATTTACCATGAGTTATTAGCAGAAATCACAAGTTACTCTGCTACTTCAAGCTTTTGATTCAGCAGTGCGCAAATGTTTGCTGTGAAACAATATTGCAATTGCTTGGAAACCAACTACTTTGAGTTATTAAAAGGGTCAAGAGACTAATTAAAGCAAATCTTGACCACAGTTATGGTGGCATCTTGTGCTGCTTTTAAAAAAAAGAAAATAAATCAGTATATTTCATCCAAGGCTGTGCCTGGAGTCATTTGTAGTTCTTGTGTTTCTCTTTTCTTCAGTGATGTTGATTGTTAACAGCAGGTGTTCATCACTAATGCACAATCTTCATTTAATTAGTCACTTAATTATCTCATTAACTTTAACTCTTTGAGGACTTGGGATCTGACTCGAGACTCGTTTGTGATGTGAAAGGAATGACTTGGTTCTCCTCTGGTTAAAAAACCAGCTTGCTGAGTTCATGGGTGGAATAAAACATATGGGCAGGACTTTTACTTTCTGACCCCTGGACTTTATACCTCTGCCAACTGCTGGGTCAAAACAACCCAACTGTTGGGTTGGTCCCTTTTTAACCCAGCGTTGGGTTATATTTAACCCAGCATTTTTTAGAGTGTATGATCAATTTAGGTTTATGATGCTTTTGGGAAACTGCAGCTCAGAGCTGTAACGATTCACTTGTTTTCTCAGTGCATCAATTTATGTGATGTGTTATTTATCACCATTCATGGGATCGCACCGTTCTCTGTTTCATTCATAACTTTCTGAACAGCTTATGTCTGCTCTCTCCTCAGTACAAACACTGACCATCACTTGAGCAAATGACAGCTCTCTCACAATAGCGCTAGTTTAGCATCAGACCCCATCAAATTACTGACACAGCATGGGGTCTATTGGAATGGTTGGGTATAACTGAATTAAGCTACTTTAATGTTTTTATATTAGTTTATCGACCCAGGTTTCCCTCTGAAAACCTGGAACTATATAATTGTAAATTAAATTGAATTCCCCTGAATTAGCAAAGATAGTTCTTGAATTGTCCCAAAACCTATGAATCATGACTCTAATTTATTTGCTCTCTGCCTAAAGATTTAAACCTCTAGAAATGAATGATCCAGTACACCCTACATTTATGACATTGAGTTTTACAGCTCATGTCTTCAGAGAACATCAAAATTGATTTGGGCCCATATTAGAATATAAATACTACAAAATGAGAGTGTCTAACAAAACACCACACAATTGTTTCTGGTGATTCCATATATTGTCTACTTTTCTGAAGGATACTGTATAAGAAAGCTGCTAGTAGTTCAGTTACTGTGTAACTCAAGTTTAACAGTTCTGCTTCCCATTGTGGTGTAACATTTTGCTAATACTAAAAAAAAAGAGATGTAAATGTCTTCAGCTAAACTTGTGGATAAATTTAATAACAATACACGTTTCTCAGAAGCATGTTAATTTTGTAAACTACATTTTCCTTAACAGCTTATCTCTCTGTAGATCCTTGCTACAACTACACTGTGCTGGACAATCCATGGAGAGCCACCAGTAATACACTTGCTTCAGTCTTCAACTGTGACCAGTCTGTCACCTGGAGCGGCTGGTATCGTCTCTTCATTAACGGTCTGAGTGCTTATATCCCACAGACATGTGTTGCAAGGTATAGCTGTGGAACAGATATTGCACTTTGGATTCGTGGTGGACACCCAACAGTTGAGGATGGAGTCGTCACTCGAGATGTCTGCGGTAATTTGTACAGTTACTGCTGCTATTACGGGTCTTACCCTATTCAAGTTAAAGCCTGTCCAGGCAATTATTATGTCTATGAGCTGGTTCATCCAACAGAATGCAGTTTTGCATACTGTGCAGGTGATTAAATTACATAAACACTTTTTTACACGATTTCTGTCTCTGTTCTTTATTAACTATTCATCCAAACTTTCAGATGTTTGGCAGCATTAACGCCAGCTCTACAGCTGTCACACCAGCGACCATCTCAACTGGTAATATAACACACTGTGACTCTATTGGCTTATTTTCTGACCTAATGAAGATCTGTATCACTGAATAGATGTGTGTCTGTCTGAATTGCAAATAATTACTGTACCACTATAATATACCATAAAAAAAAAAACAGTATAAACCACCATGAGAAATCACATTAGCTATGAGGCTGTGTTGTTCGTCTGGAAACTGCATATGATGTGATATGTATACAACAAGAATATGCTTTTGAAGGACTGTTTAATGCTGCATAGAGAGAGAATGTATGCCTTTAAATACAAATTTATGAAGATAAAAGACAGTGTATGCCATGTCTACTAAAGTTGCAAATGTCATAGATGTTAAAATTAGCTAGATAAAAAAAAGAGAATGAAAAAAAGCCTTTCTTTTCAAAAAGGCATGCTCAAACCTGCCCAAACAGTGCCTTGCAAAAGTATTCAAACCCCTTCATTTTTTTCATGTTTTGTTATGTTGCAACCTTATGTTAAACTGCTTTGAATTACTTTTTAACATCAGTCTACACTCTATACACCATAATGGCAAAACAAAAACAGAACTGTCACAACTTTTAAAAAAATAAAAAAAACTGAAATAAGTACATTGCATAAGTTTTCAAACCCTTAACTCAGTACTTAGCCGAAGCACCTTTACAGCTTCAAGTATGTTTGGGTATGATGCGATAAGCTTTGCACATCAGCACTCGGCAATTATCTGCCATTCTTCACCTCAGCTGTTCACCTCTCATGCTCTGTCAGGTTGAATGCGGGCTGGCACACATTTTCAGGTTTCACTAGAAATATTTGATTGGGTTCAAGCCCAGGCTCTGGCTGGGCCACTCAAGGACAATCACAGAGTTGTCTATAAGCCACTCTTGCTGTTTGCTTAGGGTCACTGTCCTGTTGGAAGGTGAACCTTCTGCCCAGTCTGAGATTCTGAATGCTTTCATTAAGGCTATCTCAATATTTTGGTGTATTGAGTGTTTATTCTACTCTGATGAGTCCCTCAGTCACTGCTGCTGAAAAACACCCCACAGCATGAGGCTGCTACCAGCACACTTTACTTTTGGGATGGTACTCTGCAGGTGATGAGCAGTGACTGGTTTCCTTCAAACATGATGCGTAGAATTGAGGTTCATCAGACCAGAGAAAATCTCGTTTTTCACAGTCTGAGGGTCTTTTAGGTGCTTTTTTTTTTTTGTTGTTGTTGCAAATTCCAAGTGTGTTTTCATGTGCCTTCACTGAAGAGAGGATTGAGTTTGGCCACTTATATTGCCAGTGAACAACGGCTCTATGTGGTAAATGCTGCTCCATGTGAAAGCACGCACATGTAGAGATTTACCGCTGATTACAGAACCGGTTTTACTGACGAGATGCGCATTAATATCGTGCCAATATTTATTGTGCATCCCTACTGTAAACCTTCAATTCAGCAGATTTTTTTCTGAACTCTTCCCCAGATGTGTGATTTGATGCAATCCTGTCTCTGAGCTCTACAGGCAGGTTTTTTTGTTTGTTTTGTTTTGTTTACCTCAGGGCTTAGTTTTTGCTCTGATATGCATTTTTAGCTGTTAGACCTTTTATTAAGACACGTGTCTTTCCAAATCATACCCATTCAACTGAATTTGACACAAGTTAACTTCACTTAAAGTGTGGTAACATTTACAAGCAAAATGAATGCTACTCAGCTAAATTGCAACTGTCCCAGAAAACTTATGCAATTTTTTAATTTTTTTTTTTATCTGTAATACATTTACAAAGATGTTAAAAACCTGTTATTTGCTTTGTCGTTATAGTGTAGGGGGTGTAGATTGATGTGAGAATAAAAGTAACTTAAGCAGTTTAACGTAAGGCTGCAACATAACAAAATGTGAAAAAAAAAGAAAAAAAGAAGGGGTTTGAATACTTTCGCAAAGGCACTGTAGATATGTGTGTGTGTGTGTGTGTGTGTGTGTGTGTGTGTGGTATATATATATATATATATAGATATATATATATGTGTGTGTGTGTGTGTGTGTGTGTGTTTGTGTGACAATTTGCATATACAAGAAATTTGTGACCATGTTTTGCAATTTTTTAAAAACATTAATATTGAGACTATAAATTAATATTGGGGTTTTCATAACAGCTAATCTGTCTGACCCCTGCCTCAACTATACTGTGCTGGACGAAGCAAGGAGAGCCATCAATAATACATATGCTTCAGTCAAAACATTATGATTGCTCCGTCAATTGGACCGGCTGGTATCGTCTCTTCCTTGACGATCTGAGCGCTCAGATTCCAGACACGTGTGTTGCTCGGTATAGCTGTGGTACTGATATTGCACTTTGGATTCATGGTGAACACCCAAAAGTTGAGGATGGAGTCGTCACTCGAGATGTCTGTGGTTATGCTGGCAGTTACTGCTGCTATTTTGGGTCTTACCCCATTAGAGTCAAAGCCTGTCCAGGAAATTATTATGTCTATGAGCTGGTTAGACCTACTATATGCAATGCAGCCTACTGTGCAGGTAATTATATTTACATGAGCTCTTTCTACACATTCATGATATTTGTGTCTTCATATCTGTGTCTGTATGTAAAGATGAAGAATAGAGTGTATTTCACATGCTCTGATGGGTTAACAGCATTTTCTGCAGTTTACGGAGTATGAGATTATTCACATAGACATTGTTTCCATGCATCATTGATCAGTAGAATACATCTGCATTAAAATGTGATACTACATTAATTTTTCTGAGGGGTTTTATGTCATAAGAAAAAGACTATTTTAATTCTCCTCCTATAGCTTTTTTAACTTACATATATAATCTGTGTAGTGCCATTGAAAACAAGAATTAGTGTTGGAATGAATGTTTGTACCACTGAGGAAATTTATTTTATCCAATTAAACTACATAGCATTTATCAATTTTACTGAAAGAACTCAAATATCTTCATATTATTTAGATGTGTTTATCAAACTAGTTTGCTTTTATGGAGTTTAAGCATGAAGTACTGGAACTGGCTTTTTAATTTTCTCAGAATTAGTTGGTTCCCAAGCAGAACATTTGCTAGGGACTTACTGTAGTTACACATTTCTTCATCTTTAGAAAAGTGTAAATTAAGTTAAATTAAGTAAAGGCCTGACTAGGTAAATCATCATGTGTAAAGTCAGGCACAATAGCCAATATTTCACATACTGTGCTGGTTAATATTTACATGTGCCCTTTTATTGTGTGTTTGTTGATTTTATTGATATTATCAGTCATTTTTTTCCAGCTGTTACTAACATCAGCAGCACCAATACAACAGTCACACCCAGAGACGATCTCAGCTGGTTATGTAGTCTGATGTTTGTGGTCAGTCATGTTTTGTGCTGTGATGTTTTGGTTGTAAATGAACAGATCTGCAGATTGAGCTTTGAAGATTCTCTGGTGAAATTCTGTTCACAAGTCTTCACATGTGTTAACAGGAATATGCATTGCAGTCTGATAGATAAGACCCCAGCACCCACCTGAGCAAATATCATAAATTAGTCATTTAATAACTGTCATTAATTTAACAATATTCTCTAATTGTATAGAGCCATTAGGATCAATAAAAGCACATGCTTTTGATGGTGCGTGCAGCTGAAATCGACCGCACACTCATTAAACAACCTTAGATTTAAACAAACATGATGATGAGATTACGCCGCTGAATATACTGAAACACTGGTAGAAATGCATACATGCGAATGCTTATTTCATTTAACCTGTATTCATGTCCATTACTATCGGCGTGCTCTCAGATGCAATTAGCCTACATGCTCTAGACTGTGTTTGCTCCAGCTGTACACAGATGCATAAATGCTGCTGATAATATGCTTAATATTCAACAACTGCTTACAAGACACTTAGTTTTAAACTTGTTTGTGTTATTATACTTATGGAGCAACCTCATAATAGCCTTAAGATGAGAGAAAAAAATCACTTACTTCCACTCTGGACTAAATACAAAATTGGACACAAGGACTTTATAAGAATTATTTTCCAAAGTTTTGTCCAGTACTGTTGAATTCTTGTCCACAGCTGTATTTTATTATTGTCTTTATGCTGATTTCTCTTCTTGTAGGTATAAATATAATGCTGCAGGAAGGATGCACTGTAAGTTGAGGGTTTTGAAGATTTAGAGTTGGACCATAACAGTAACAATGCATTTTGTTTCTCTGTTAATATTGAAAAAAACATGATCAAAATAAACATATACTGCCTTCATGATTGTGATTTCAGTCCCAGACATGTTTCCAAGATTTTCTTGAGCAGATAGAGAACATTACAGTACTCCCTTTGAATGTACGTCTTCAAGAGAAAAAATATAAATTAATCAAATCTTTGCCAGTTACATAATGATTTACATAGCAGTGATGTCTTATTGCCTCTGTTGAAATTTTACATGTAGTGTAAATTTATTTATCTGATCAATAAATTAGACCGTACACCAATATTTTGGACTGTGGCCTTCAGCACTTCAGAGAAGATTCTAGAGTCATCATTATTATCGAACCCAACTGAACTAGCCTCCTTTGGAAAACCTTGTGTTAAAAAACCAGTGAGAAACTCATCTCTACATTAGTGAAGCCAACAGACACAAGTGACAGTGTCAGTTTTACTCTCGCTGCTGTAGGTAAGTGGAGAAACAGTTATTATTAATGATGAAACTGAGATTATATATGACATCTAGTGATCAGCATGAGTCACAGTGGCAGACAATGACAAATGCAGCTACATTAATTTTTTTTTTTAAAAGAGAGCAGAAAATGGTCTTTTGTTGTTGATGTCAAAAGTCAATATTTTGGTGCAAATTCCTTCGTCATTTGGTAGAGGCTTGTCAAATAAGACAAACACCATCATGGGCATGAAATTTTTTTTGATTTTAGGCACATTTGGAAAAAAACAAACAGTTAAGAATGGAATCACTTGAGTACACAATTTACTGTAAGATCTGACCTTTATCCTCGAGATACCTGAAGAGTTTAAAATACTACATCTAGAAATCATGAATAGTCATTTTGTTTGTCTTTTGTGCAAATTCAATTGTTAATCTGTCTTTCATAAAAAAGCTAAATATTAAAAATACACTTATATAGTGTACGTAACTGCGTGTTTTTGTCAGAGGGTCAAGTCTTCATGGTTGGACCAAATGTCACCTTAGATAAATTCCCTCGACTCGACACGACAAATTCTTCTGTGGACATCGATCTCATTGGGGTCGCCAATAACAAACAATGGAAGTATGTGTTAAATGTTTCTGTGTGAAACAACAAATCATAAAATGCCATTCCCATCATTGCTAAATCCAATTACTTTATTTTTTGATTGTTGTTTTTTTCACACGTTGTTGCATTTCTATTTCTGTCACAGCAGGATCAGCTGCTGTGGCTTTCATGAGCTACAACACGATGGAGAATCTACTGAAGCCAGACTTCTTCAAAACATCAAATGACACGATTAAAACCATGATGTCCACTGTGATCTCAGCTACTCTTCCCAAAACCACCAACAAACACTACACCAACAAACCAGTCAACTTCACCTTCAGACACATCAGAGTGAGATGTGTTTTGTCAAACCTGAGAACTGATGAACATCTGAAAACATCTAATATTTAGTGTTTTCATATTTTCTTCTTTTTCAGGAGTTTGATCCCAGTGGGTCTTTGTCCTGTGTGTACTGGAATATCAGCGAGGAGTGGATTGTAGATGGTTGCTCTGTTTTAAAGACCAACAGCAGCTACACTGTGTGTTCCTGTGTTCATCTGTCCACATTCGCTCTCATCATGCAGACCAGCCCCCCACCAGAGGTACAGAACCTCACAGATTTGGCTCTCATGAACTCTGACATGTTTTCTCAGAGTGACCCGCTGCTGGAACTGTTGAATTTGGTGTGTGTGATCGTGGGGCTGGTGTTCTTCAGTTTGGCCCTGTTGACCTTTGCCCTTTGTCAGTGGAGTCCTGGAGTGAATAATGTGGCTCGAATCAACATCTGCATCAGTCTTCTGCTGGCTCACCTTCTGTTCCTGCTCACACAGCAGTTCCTGAGCCTCATACGGCGTCAGGCAGGTGAGAATGATGAAGGAGCCCTACAGCTCAGCTCAGCCTCACTGAGAATCATCATAACCCTCTCTCATGATCTCCAGGTGTTGTGTGCCGTGATCGCAGGCCTTCTGCACTTCCTCTTTCTCTCTGGCTTTGTGTGGATGTTCATTGAAGCTGTGCTGCTCTACATCTGTGTGAAGAACCTATCACAGATCAGATCCAAAAATAGGAAGGTGCTTAGCAGTGGATTCCTGTGTGTGTTTGGATATGTGGTTGCTCTGGTTGTGGTGGCCGTGTCTGCTGTGGTGGATCCTAAAGGCTACGGCAGTGAACTGTGAGTTTGTTTTTTTGTTGATAAAATACACTCTTGATAGAGGCTGTATCAACATCATGCACAAGATTAAAATCTGTAATATTTCATCAGTCAATACCTGAAAAAGTATTTCTGATAAAATCATTCAGTATTCAGTTAAATCATATACCCACCCCCCAAACAGCTGCTGGATTAAAACAGATAAAGGCTTCATCTGGAGTTTTCTGGGTCCTGTTTTTGTCATACTAGCGGTAAACACATTTTTTATATCTTATGACTAAAATGACTATACACTATTGATTAAAAAGAAATCAAAGTGATTAATTACTCTTCTACCTTTCAGTTAAACATGATTCTCTTCATCAAGATCGTCACCACTGTGAACTCGGCTCTCAAAAATCTCAATGTTGAAGTTTCAAAGATGAAACAAAACAAGTAAAATGATTTAATTTCTGTATAGAAAACCACATATAGTCAATAAAGACATAAAATATTGTTCTTTCTCTGTTTCTCTGCAGGATTATGGCATTTAAAACACTGGCTCAGTGTGTGGTTCTTGGTTGCCCCTGGATTCTGGGTTTCTTCACTAATGGCAGTAAGGAGCTGGAGATCCTCTTCCTGATCTTGAACTCCCAGCAGGGAACCTTCATCTTTCTGATCTACTGTGTCCTCAATAATGAGGTCAGACTTTTTTTCCATCCTTATTCTGTAAAAAAAAACCCAGTGACAGCACAGCAGTTTCTTACAGTGTTTTTTTTTTTACAAATTTTTTTTTTTTTTTTTTTTTTTTACAAACAAACTCCATTCTGGTTCATGGAGTTTCAGAGGTTAAATTGATATCATGAAGTCACTCAGCTCCTCTCGTCTCGTTCTTGTTCAGGTCAGGCAGCAGTACAGGAAGTTCTTCAGATGTCTTTGCTGTGACAAACAACACTGAGGACTACAGCATCATGTTCAGGAAGGAATACATATTTTTTTATTAAATGTTGAAAAAAAAAAAAAAAACTCTTTCATGTGTGTATGGTAATTGATTTAAATTGTATGCAATCACAGTTGTTGAGTTAAGTTATCAAGAGAACAGGCCTTGGGCCATCATGGCAACAAAGACAAATCATCAAGATAAGATAACCCGAGAAATTTAGAGAGAGTTTACTTCTCACTTCATTCACTATTGAAAAGAGATAAAAAAAGACTTCACTCCATTAATTCATAGAACGATTTGTCTATTAAATATCATACATATCCCCAGGACACTGTGTATATTATTACTGTTTTGTATATTGTTTTTTATTGTATACTGTTTATGTCTCATGACATTATTAGATAATGTAACCTTATTGTTACCGTCTATATGTCCCTACACAGTGGTCTATATGACTTCCTCATAACACATGCTTGCTGTATTGAATATAACTGGCCACAAACCTGCCAGTCCAGTCTGTTCATGCAAATCAGTAACATTCTCACTGAAATGAAACCTTTAGCATTAGTCAAGACAAACTCAAGAGGTGTGACCTCATGCCTCATGTTTAACAGTCCTGTATTTGATGCAGAGGTGAATTACTAAGCAATTAAGCAGTGCATTTTAAGCAAGGGGTCTGTGTACAGTGGCTGCTGTGAGGATACTGCAACTAAGCACCGCAGATATGAGAACGCATTAAAGTGAAATACATTTACCCAGAGAAACACACTGACTCTGCATTTAAACCCTAATCAAATCCGAATGCTTCCCCAGATAGCAACATATTGTCAGCCCAGATCCGGCCCAAAATAACTCTATCATACTGATGAAGCATTTAGACAGTTTAAAGAACACTCTTTAGTAGAGTAAAGCAAATAATATCTATAATAATAAAATGTCCCTTACAGTCAGTCACACCCCTGTTTTTCATGTATTGTTGCTAATGGCTTGAATTGTTTATTTCATTGTCTGCACTGTAAGAATCCACCTGCCGGCCCAAAAAGCGGAATCCAGCGGCCTGGTCGAAGGTTTAATGCGTATTTGGTCTTTTACTTGCGCTTCTGAATTTTTCAAGATTTTGTTTGAATTTTAGTCTAGCTCCGTGTACAATCTGACTCCAATTTCACGTGATTATTAAATTTGGGCAATATTTCTATCAAAGCTGATCACAGATATCGATTGTTTATTAATTTAGGTATTTGAGTATTCTGGAAATCCTGTACTTTCAAATATTCATTCATTAGGGACCAGGTATCGCACAGGAATTACACTCAGCTGATAGTGAACCCACGGACACAAACTTGTCAGTTCCGAACTTACTCAGAGGATGCAGAGTGGTTATAATACCTTTAAGTGAGCTGCACCCTGCATGCTCATAACAAAAAGTGTATTTTCTTATAACCACGAGAGCTACATCGTGTTAAGTCAGTGACAGTCAGAAATCTGAATGAAACAATTAGAACAATTAGAAGCCAATTTAGAAAGGATAGTGTAATTGTGAATCACATTGTACCCGGGTGGCAACCCACTCTTGTACATAGATACTGTAGCCATATGAGGAACGGCCAAGTGTTCCACGCAGGAGACAAACCAATTTAACATAGTCACACATGTAACAGTTATCCTTATTTAAGACACATGGTCTAAAATGCATAGCAAAGCACTCAGGTGTTTTAGAGAATAAACTTATCTAGCTTATGTGCACATGTAGTACCACAAACAACAATACAGTGTGATCTATGGGCACAATGTGTTTAACACAGTTACATTTTTAAATCATACCTGA
The DNA here is from genome assembly GCF_018340385.1 of Cyprinus carpio. Taxonomy (NCBI): domain Eukaryota; kingdom Metazoa; phylum Chordata; class Actinopteri; order Cypriniformes; family Cyprinidae; genus Cyprinus; species Cyprinus carpio. Next base: position 34,803,233 of record NC_056597.1, read on the forward strand.
CAACAGAGAGACACACAGCAGTAAGAGTTCTGGTGCAGAGCTCCAGAGACTTTCACACACTGCATGGGGGTTTTTCTGACTACAGAATCCCCCAGCAATGTTTTGTCACTTCCCTTTTATACTCAGACCAGACAACAAAGAAATCTTCAAATCAGTTGTAAAAACATAAAGACCTTTTGGTGTGTTAGGTTCTCATGGCTCCAGGGTCACACCTGGCTTGGAGATAGATAGACACAGACCCCTAAAGGGGGACACACCACCCTCCTCAGCAGAACACAATTCTACAAAAGTTCTCAATCTTTCTTATAATACAAGTGACTACTGTGAAATTGAGACCAATTTACCAATCGCACAAAGACCTTTAAAATGACACCAAACATGAAATGTTTACGATCATGAATCCTGAAGATATAGTAAATATTTTATGTGAGCATAGCAACTTTTAGTTGCCTGGACCACGTGCCCAGGGGGGAAGGATGGGTGAAGGGACTGAAGAGCAAACGGTTTTGTGGCATGGCATTTGCATTGCGAGAGAGTTCCTGAGTGTTTGGCTTAACAAAGAATTCATTTCATAAGGAAATAATTTCACTCCTTTTCAGCACGTTGGGTTAATTTTGGATGCTAAATTGTGTGCTGTATATACATGTTGGCTTGTATAGTTCATCTTCATTGTCTCCTGCTTTGTCTGGGATAATTGTCATGTACACAGTAAAATCCTTAGTGTTAAATCAAAACCAAAATAAAAATCTCTACAACATAATATATAAATAAATAAATAAATTAGGGCTGTCAAATGATTAATCACGATTAATCACATCCAAAATAAAAGTTTTGTTTACATAATATATGTATGTGTACAGGGTATATTTATTATGTATATATAAATACACACACATAAATTATATATTTAGAAAATATTTACATGTATATACATTTATATATTTATATTCTTATATTTTATATTATATATAAATATATTTAATATATAAACATAACATATTCTTCTTAAATATATACATGCATGTGTGTGTATTTATATATACATAATAAATATACACAGTATACACACATATATTATGTAAACAAAACTTTTATTTTGGATGTGATTAATCGTGATTAATCAATAACGGTTACTTATTATTATGAATTATTTAATTGCTTCTGTTTTAGATACTCCGGAAATAAAGTCAAACTGGTTAGTAATGTGTGAAGCTGGTGATGCTGTTTGTGGAAATGATTAATCATCTTCTGCTGATATCTTGAGATATTTAATGTCTTTTATTTCAGTTGATTTCATCTAAGGCTATGGCTGAAGTCAGTTGTAGTTCTTGTGTTTCTCTTTTCCTGATGGATAATGCTTGTTAACAGCAGCAGTTCATCACTAATGCTCAAGCACTTAATTAATCACATAATTATCTCATTAATTTTAACACTACTTCAGTGTTACTTTAACACTTTTGTATAGTGGGACCATATATGCTCTGAGCAGTGTTAATTTAACACTCAGGATTTTACTGTGTATGCTATTTTTGCAGCAGCAAAAACTAAACTCTTAAAAATAAATAACTAAATGAACAGATGATGTCTGAAATTCAAAGTGAGTCTGTATTGTCAAGAGGCTTGAATTTTGTATTAAAACAAATTACAAAGATTAAAATTAAAAAAACATTAGATTGCTTTTTGCTTTTGTATGGGTCACATTAAATATTTCATGTATTATTTTAATTTTTGTTACAAAATATCTTAAAATAATAAACAATTATTAAAAAAATTGCATTAAAACATGTTTTTTTTTCCCACTTTCAACAAAAGAAAAACATCTCCATAATAGACCAACTCTGATTTGAAAGGAATCACCTACTTTGAAATCTGAAATAATCAAGCCATCCTCCACAGCATTTCTGCATTTATAATGCAACATAACTCCTAGAACTGAAAATTTATTTTTACAACATGAGTGCCATCTTGTTGAGAAATCTAAGAAGTTAATGTTGTGATTGTCCATGATGAGTCACATCGAGCTGAGAAAGAACCTGTTATATGCTTCCAGCAGATATCAAAGTAGGTTTAAACTCACAAAAACCTAAAAGGTGTCATGGTTATGGACTTTCTGTTTGTCTGTCCTGTCCAATACCATACAGTAAAAAAAATCATAAATTTCAATAACCTAATAAAAAAAAAAAAACCTTAATAGTGTACAGGTCCTTCTCAAAAAATTAGCATATTGTGAAAAAGTTCATTATTTTCCATAATGTAATGATAAAAATTAAACTTTCATATATTTTAGATTCATTGCACACCAACTGAAATATTTCAGGTGTTTTATTGTTTTAATACTGATGATTTTGGCATACAGCTCATGAAAACCCAAATTCCTATCTCAAAAAATTAGCATATCATGAAAAGGTTCTCTAAACGAGGTATTAACCTAATCATCTGAATCAACTAATTAACTCTAAACACCTGCAAAAAGATTCCTGAGGCTTTTAAAAACTCCCAGCCTGGTTCATTACTCAAAACCGCAATCATGGGTAAGACTGCCGACCTGACTGCTGTCCAGAAGGCCATCATTGACACCGTCAAACGAGAGGGTAAGACACAGAAAGAAATTTCTGAACAAATAGGCTGTTCCCAGAGTGCTGTATCAAGGCACCTCAGTGGGAAGTCTGTGGGAAGGAAAAAGTGTGGCAAAAAACGCTGCACAACGAGAAGAGGTGACCGGACCCTGAGGAAGATTTGTGGAGAAGGACCGATTCCAGACCTTGGGGGACCTGCGGAAGCAGTGGACTGAGTCTGAAGTTGAAACATCCAGAGCCACCGTGCACAGGCGTGTGCTTTTGAACCAGAAACAGCGGCAGAAGCGCCTGACCTGGGCTACAGAGAAGCAGCACTGGACTGTTGCTCAGTGGTCCAAAGTACTTTTTCGGATGAAAGCAAATTTTTGCATGTCATTCGGAAATCAAGGTACCAGAGTCTGGAAGAAGACTGGGGAGAAGGAAATGCCAAAATGCCAGTCCAGTTTCAAGTACCCACAGTCAGTGATGGTCTGGGGTGCCATGTCAGCTGCTGGTGTTGGTCCACTGTGTTTTATCAAGGGCAGGGTCAATGCAGCTAGCTATCAGGAGATTTTGGAGCACTTCATGCTTCCATCTGCTGAAAAGCTTTATGGAGATGAAGATTTCATTTTTCAGCACGACCTGGCACCTGCTCACAGTGCCAAAACCACTGGTAAATGGTTTACTGACCATGGTATTACTGTGCTCAATTGGCCTGCCAACTCTCCTGACCTGAACCCCATAGAGAATCTGTGGGATATTGTGAAGAGAAAGTTGAGTGACGCAAGACCCAACACTCTGGATGAGCTTAAGGCCGCTATCGAAGCATCCTGGGCCTCCATAACACCTCAGCAGTGCCACAGGCTGATTGCCTCCATGCCACGCCGCATTGAAGCAGTTATTTCTGCAAAAGGATTCCCGACCAAGTATTGAGTGCATAACTGAACATAATTATTTGAAGGTTGACTTTTTCTGTATTAAAAACGCTTTTCTTTTATTGGTTGGATGAAATATGCTAATTTTTTGAGATAGGAATTTTGGGTTTTCATGAGCTGTTTGCCAAAATCATCAGTATTAAAACAATAAAAGACCTGAAATATTTCAGTTGGTGTGCAATGAATCTAAAATATATGAAAGTTTAATTTTTATCATTACATTATGGAAAATAATGAACTTTTTCACAATATGCTAATTTTTTGAGAAGGACCTGTATAAATAAATTCCTGTTTGGTTCAGTTTGATGTCAGTCATTGTATGTATTACCCTGTTCTGTTCTGTCTTTGCATGTTTCTAAGTAAATACTGTTATTTGGATATTCATTACCAAGGAACTGGATACGTGAGATTTTCATGTATACATTTGTATGTGAATTTGAATTTGAACTTAGAGAACAGTGGCACTTGTTTCCTTGCCAGAATGATTGACAGATAAATTCTTTATGAACATGTAAACAAATGTATTGGCTCAGCAGTCAGTTGTGTTGGCAGATGATCACTGTATATCAGCTTACAACAGGTAAAATACTCAGCAGTTTCACTTAATCAAGCACACTGCAGCATGAGTTGATGTGTGTTCTTGTGTTGACTGTGCACAAAAAAAAAAAATATCCAAATTCAAATTAACTCGCCTTGGAGCATATTTGAGACCACATTCAAGAGTGTTAAGTTGTTAAAAAGTAATACTGAAGCAGTGGTAAAGTTAAGATAAGTAAGTGATTAATTAAGTGATGATTGAGCGTTATTAAAGACACCTGATGTTAACAAGCAGAATCACCAAAGACGAAATGATACATTTGAAATAACCATTATATCAGTCACTGTTTACTTTAGTTGGGTCCTTGACCCTTGACTTTTTAATATTTGATTTTATTTGGCTATTCTAATTAAGCTATAACAGCCAGGCAAAGCAAAGAGTAAAGGTGATCATATGATGTTGGTTATATTATATGTAATGATCATTTGACACAAATCATCATACTCATTTAGAGCTTAATATCTGAAATAGATTTACCTTTTTGATTATAACAGTCCTGTGATTTTTCAGTATAAGATCCACTTTATCAATGCAATTCAAAATATTTCTTAAAAGTTGTTTCTGATAATTAAAAAAGTTTTGCTTTGGCATGCACAGACATCAAGAATCAGCTTAGGAATCTCAACAACATTGACAAACATCATATTCAGATAAACCGATCAACTCTAAACAGTAGAAAACAAGCTACTAAAAATCACATAATAAACAATAAAATATAAGAATAAAGAAAATTACTAAGATGATTCAGCTCATAATTATTCATGCTGCAATACAAGATGTGAACCATGGATGAATATTTTAGTTTCTAAATTCATATGGAACGGCAAGTCTCCCCGTATAAAGTATTTAACACTGCAGTGCTGCAAGGATGCTGGCGGACTTGCATTACCAGACTTTAGGCTTTATCATTGGGCTTTTATACTATGTCCCTTACAGTATGGCTGAATCGTGGCTCTGATGTATCTTGGCAACCGATTGAATTTAATCTGGCTTTACCTTATAGACTACAGGATTTGATTTACTGCAACATTCCATTAAAGAGCGCGAAGCAGCATTTTGGCCCAATAATAACTTATCTCCTTTCTGCCTGGCGGGCGGCCTCAAAATTCGCCGGGTGATGATCATAAATGGCACTCTCATTATCCTTTATTTCATAATCATTGTCTTCTATCGGGCAATAAACCTTTTGTCTTCCCAGACTGGAGTGACAGAGGGATCAATGTTTTGGCTGATGTTTGGGGGACAATGGTTTACGCATGTTTAATGATCTACGTGCAGAATATAATTTACCAGGCACTTCATTTTTCTGTTATCTGTGCCTGAGATCTTCCATGCGCGCATATGGGGTTCCTTGGGGTTCTAATATTCCCAGTCTTACTCTGCATAAGTTGCTTACCTCATATGGAAACACAAGGGGGATGGTTTCTTCATTATACATGATGTTTTTGGAAGCCTCTTATAAAAGGTTACCTGTGGTGGACATTTGGCACATGGATATTTATGGGTCTGATACAGAAAACAGTACTGACATATGTTGGGACTCAATATGGGCTAACCTCAAACATGTCTCTAAAAATCCTAATCATCAAACTGATCCATTTCAAGATGATTCATAGGATGTATCTCACTCCCAGGAAGCGTCATTTAATGAAGTTTTCCTCCTCTCCTAAATGTGACTTGTGTTCTAGTGGGTGTATAGGGACATATATGCACATGTTTTGGGATTGCCCTGAAGTTAATGAGTTTTGGAGACAGATTACCATTACATTAAAGGACATTTTGGAGTTGGAGATATCATGCTGTCCGAGACTCTTGATTCTAAATGATGACTCCTCTTATACTCTCTCTTTAACCTCAGAAGAAGTTACTTTTCTGTGGACTTACTGCTGCTAAGAAAAAATGCTTGCTTTACGCTGGAAACCTCCACATTCTCTAGCATTGACTCACTGGATGCACTCTTTCTTGGACATTGCGAACATGGAGCTCTCAGTAGCAAGATTACATGGAGCCTCTCAGAAAACTATTTCAACATGGTCAGGTGTCATTTCAAAAATTAAGGAGCGTCTTTAAGACCTATATTTCATGTTCTTATTTTTACTTATTGTATTTGGAGTTTGTTTTTCACTGATTATGTATGCTTTGAATGTACCTTTGGTGATGGGGGGGGGGGGGGGGGGGGGGGGGGGGGGGGTTTTACGGGGGGGGGGGGGGGATGGGACTGGGGGGGGGGGGGGGGGGTGGGGGGGGGGGGGGGGGGGGGGGGGGGGGGGGGGGGGGGGTTTGGTCGCCTTGGGTATGTGGGAGGGAAAAAAGGAGTGCTCAGAATGATGTTTATTTTTACCTTTTGTTTCTGTACAATAACATTCTGTAGCTCAATAAAAATTTGGTAAAAAAAAAAAAAAAAAAGGGCATGGATGAATATTGATTGGTGGCAATTTGTCAGGCTTCTACAATAAAGTTATAGCAGCTAAAAATGGATAGTAAAGTCAAGGGCCCAAATATGTAAACACTGACCACAATAATGGTGACTTAATGGTAACTTGATTTATTTTCTTGTTGGCTTTGGGTTATTTTTTAACCTTAATTAAACTATTTAATACAGTATTGACCCCAAAAGTGTTTTTTTTTTTAATATATGTCTGGAAAAAACAAGGTCATCTTATATTCAGGGTCTAGACCAGGCATGGGCAAACTCGGTCCTGGAAGGCCGGTGTCCCTGCAGAGTTTAGCTCCAACCCTAATAAAACCTTCTAGCAAAGGTGGTAATATGATTCTAAATAATTGCAATGTTGTTTCACAACAAATGCTTGTATCTTGATGTAGCTGATGTTACTCTTTCTGATTATAGCTCATAATGAATGAACATCATAAAGTGGTCTCTCTCTTTGGATTATTGACTGATGCTCAGCTATTATTGAACTGAAAATGCCACTGTAATGGTTTGATATTTTAAAAAAGAGAGAGAGAGAGAGAGAAACTACTAGCTCACGTTTTTAGGAATAAACACTTATCATAAGATCCTCAACAGTGGTGGCAATAATTTTTCACACTGCAGTGCATGGTGGGTGATTTTACTATGGTGCAACCCAGCATGAATTACTGGACATACTGGACTTCAAATAATAATATACAATATATAAATTTTAAATTCATTCACTGTAACTATCTGAGTAGCACTTTGTTTGGATACTGTAGTTTCACAGAGTTGATTAAATAAACCCAAACAAACAACAAAGTTATTTTGATTGCATTCAGGACAGCTCATGATGCCTAGCTGATCATATAAGAACAGTTAATAGCTTTTCTTTACTTTACAAGATCACTACAGCCAGAGTGCTCACACATAAAGAAAAAAAAAAGGTCAAAAGCATAACTAAAGCAAACACTGATCTCCATGATGGTGGCATCATTTTAACCAAAAAAAAAAAAAAAAAAAATTATCAACATCTGATCCTCTGTAATTCCCAGTAACAGCAGATGTTCATAACTAATGCACAATCATCATTTAATTAGTCATTTAATTATCTCATTAACTTTAACTCTTTGAGGACCTGGGATATGCAATAGTATATTATACAAAAAAAAAATAAAATTACAACAACTTCTAGTAATACGAGACACTGATTAGTGTGTTCAGGTGTGTTTGATCAGGGTTGTAGCTAAACTCTGCAGGGCTCCGGCCCTCGAGGACTGCATTCTGGGTAAAAAAAACCTCCAAATATAAACAACACTGTTAAAAATCGCTGTAAAAAACGGCCAAATTTTGACAGTAACATACTGTTTTTCATTAAAACAGTGCATTCTGGGTAATATTAATCTTTTTCGAGAAGGTAGCCTGCTGCTATATATCGTAAATTTAACAACGTTCAAAGTCGACACTCAGAGGCTGTGTTTCAAATCACACCCTACACCCTCATTCACTATTCCCTACATAAGTTTACTAATATAGTCCACCAGACAGAGAGAATGAAAACTAATGAATGAATTAAGACACTGATGAACAGCTGCTGTTAACAAGCAGAATCACCGAAGAAGAGAGAAATGAGACACACATAAGAACTACAACTGACTTCAGCCACAGCCTTAGATTCAATCAACTGAAGATTTAAACAATCAACAAACAGCTTTACCAGCTTCACTCATTACTAACCAGAATGACTTTATTTCTGTGAAATAACTGTCTTTAAGATGCAAGGATGCAATTGTTATGGTTGGTTAGGTGATGTTGGTTGTTTCTAATTGTCATAATCTACTAGACGGACTAAGTGTTGACCCTTGAATTTTGAACTTTAAGTTCTGTTTGATCGCTGTATTTATATCTTAGTGATATATCTGTTTATAGCTTTATTTATTTGGATGGTCAAGTGGTTATGGCTGTTTCTGTAAATTATGTTCCTAAATTGTCCACTTATTTTCTTGAATTCTCATGTGTTTATATTTTTGCTTTTGTCTTAAGTTTTAGTAGCATGTTTTGTGATGTTCAGAATTTATTTTGTGGATTGTCACCATTGTTGTGATTCATACACTGATTCTTGATGTGTCTGTCTAAATTGCAACAAAGGTTTTTTAAATGAGTGATATTTTCTTAATAGTCTTTCATAACTTATGGCTCAGCAGTGTTCTTCTTTTGCTGTAGTATCAATATTCAATAAGAGAAGGGACACGGGGATTGGATCAGAAATAAGAGAATGTTTGTTTCTTATCAATCTATAAACATCAACACCACATTCTTTTTTTTCTGTTGATTTTTTAGAGCCCAACTAAAGTAAACACTGATCTCCATCAGGGTAGTGAAAAAAAAAAGACACATAAACCTCTTTAACTCTCAATAAGTGACTTCTTTAGACATCTGACAGAAATAAAGTCAGTCCGGTTAGTAATGTGAAGCTGGTGAAGCTGTTTTAGGAGTTGTTTAATCAGATCTTGAGATATTTTATTAATTATTTTATTTCAGTTGATTTCATCTAAGGCTGAGGCTGAAGTCAGTTGTAGTTCTTGTGTTTCTCTTTCCTTCAGTGATTCTGTTTGTTAATAGCAGGTGTTCATCACTAATGCTCAATTATTCACAGAATTATCTCATTAACATCACTGATTCAGTTTTACTCTAACACACACATTATACGTGTTCATTTAAAACTGAGGATTTTTTTGTGGGGTTTAAAGGGTTAAAGATTTAAGATGAAGGAAAAACAGCATGAAACATAATTTAACAGCAATAAACTGTAATTAATTTACAGGAAACAAACTGTAGAAAAACAGTTATTTACTGGCACCCGTGCTGCCAGTAAATAACTGTTTTTTCTACAGTTTGTTGCCGTAAATTAATGGTTACCAGCAAAAAAAGTGTTTTTTCTACAGTTTGTTGCCGTTAAAGTCAAGGAAAAATGACAATATACTGTAAAACGTAAAAGTCAGATTTACCAAATGAAAAAAAGTTAATTTGACTAAACTATTTGTGAACATCCATAGAAAAAAAGTTAAGCCATACACTGATGATGAGAGTAAATACTGAACTCAATCGTATTAATGTGTGATTGCACAAGAGAGATCTGTTAGTTTAATGTAGTTTTGTGGTTCACCATTGTGCTGGAGAGTAGAGCCTGTGCTTCACTCAATGATGAGCCACAAATGCTGATCTTCTGCTGCTTTATATAAAGACAGTAAATGTGGAGTTGTTGATACAGTGATGATCTTTGTGTTAAGTACTTCAGCATATACATGTGTGCTATAGCTGACAATGAACTACAGTGATTTGAGTAAAAGTCATGCTTTTAGTTACTTTATTACACATTAAGTATTTGCAGTTTTATATTAAGAAATATTCCTTCTCACTGGACTCAAATGAAATAAATTCATAGTACTAACTTTGTAGGAATGATAGTTTTTAATCTTGAACTGTTTGAAGCAGTGGGAGTGGAGTTCATGGTAGAAATTTATGGTAAAAATACTGTAAAAAAAATAAGAGTGGTAAATTAATGGTTGAGAGCTGTAAATTAACAATACTTTACTGGCACCCCTGCTGCCAGTAAATTACTGTTATTTAACGGCACATTTTTTACAGTGTACCTTATCGAAAAAGATGAATATTACCCAGAATGCACTGTTTTAATGAAAAACAGTATGTTACTGTCAAAATTTAGCCGTTTTTTTTTTACAGCGATTTTTAACAGTGATGGCAAGATGAAGCCTCATGAAGCTTTAGGCTTTTCAGCCAAGTGCAAAGGCGGAAAATCCAGGGGTCAGAAAGTAAAGTCCTGCACAGCAAAAAATCCAGAGTGAAATTAACTCTGCTGGGAGTACATGTGAGACCACACTCAAGAGTGTGAAAGTGTTAAAACAGGAGTGTTAAATTAACACTGAATCAGAGTTAAAGTTAATGAGATAATTAAGTGATTAATTGAGTGATGATTGACCATTATTGATGAGCCTGATGTTAACGAGCAGAATCAACAAAGATGAAAATCACTATTTTAATATCACCATTATAGTGGCCAATGTTTGCTTTAGTTGGGCTCTTGACCCTTAAAATTTTAAAGTCAGGTTTTGCTTGGATGTTGTAATGGAATGATAAAACAGACGGGAAAACAAAAAATATTGGTTTTCCTGAATCACTGAGTTAAATTTACATTGTTGATTATTGCAGCTGAATGATTCTTCAGCATAGGATTACCAACATGTTAAATACAATCTGTTGAATTTCTTAAAAGTTGTTTGTTCAAAAATCTTTCAAAAGAGTCTTTCATTTAGACATGCAAACATCAAGAATCAACCTGTGAACCTCAACGACGATGACAATCAAAAAAAGCATGTTGCAGTGCATTCTGGGTGCCACCTATCCAAATTCATCCATGGCGCACTGCAGCATGAATAAATTATTAACTGAATTGTCTTAGTAATTTCCTTTATTCTTACTACTCTATTTTTGTTTTCAATGCTACTTTTAGTAGTTTGTTTTTTTTAATGTTTAGACCTAATGTTTTAGGCTTTAAATAAGTTCAGTGATTCAGGTCAAATATTTATTATGTAAAAACAGAATTAATATCACATGATGATGTTTTTATTTTTTGCTCTTCTCTCTATTACAACTGAGTTTATAACAGCCAAACCAAATCTAACTTCAAAAACGTAAGAGTCAAGAGCCCAACTAAAGCAAACACTGACCACTATAATGGTGACATAAAAAAATGGGATTTTTGTCTTTGTTGATTCTGCTTGTTAACATCAGGTCTCGTCAATAATGGTCAATCATCACTCAGTTAATCACTTAATTATCTCATTAACTTTAACTCCGCTTCAGTTTTAACACAAAAATATTAAAATTATCACTTTTGTCCAACAATACATTGCTATTAAACACATCCAAAATAAATGTTTTTGTTTTATATATTATATTTTATATACATATGTTTATTCCACCCATGAACTCAGCAGCTGATTTCACCAGAGGAGGAATCAAGTCATTCCTTCCAAGTCACAAACAAGTCTCAAGTTAAATCCCAAGTCCTCAAAGAGTTAAAATTAAAGAGATAATTAACTGACTAATTAAATGAAGATTGTGAATTAGTGATGAACACCTGCTGTTATTGTAAATTACAGAAGATCAGATGTTAATGATTTATTGGTTAAAATGATGCCACCATCATTGAGATCAGTGTTTGACTTAGTTGTGCTCTTGACCCTTGACTTGTTGCGCTAGGTCTCACTCTGTAGCTTTGTATGGGGTGTTGTAGAAAAGAGTGATCAGTGATCTACAATAAACACATTGTCACAATGAGCTAGTGTGATTATGTTCAAAATAATGTTCGTTTGTTTCATAAGTTTAGATTTTGAATAGTCATCCCAGAGAAATTACAGCACACAAAAAAAAGTACTGCTTTGATATTTACAGAGAATGAATTTTTAAATCTGTGCAACACATGAACACATGAACTCCAGAGGTTTTTAGACACAAACGGATATCAAGAACAAGCATATTAATCTCTACAATGGTGACAATCATCAAAATTCTTCTTGTTGCAATACATGAAAAACTCCCATAATGCACTGCAGTATGAATAATTATTTTCACCACTGTTGAGGATCACATGATAAATGTTCATGGCTATATGCCTAAGCAGGTATTATAGTGGCAATGTACAATGAAATATCACTCTTTTTTTGAAAAATAATAAAAGAAATTCAAATTAAGATCAAAAGCATCGGATACCAGCTAGTTCAAGATTTGTTTCAGTATTGCACAAATGTTTTCTGTAAAAACAGTAATGCATTTGCTTAGAAGCAGATTTACCTAAACTGCTAAAAGGCTCAAGAGCCCAATTGAAGCAAATACTGACCACAATTATGGTGGCAAAGTTTTTTTTTTCTTCTTCCAATTGATTACATCCAAGGCTGTGCTTAAAGTCAGTTGTAGTTCTTGTGTTTCTCTTTTCTTCAGTGATGTTGATTGTTAACAGTAGGTGTTCATCACTAATGCACAATCTTCATTTAATTAGTCAGTTAATTATCTCATTAACTTTAACTCTTTGAGGACTTGGGATTTAACTTGAGACTTGTTTGTGACTTGGAAGGAATGACTTGATTCCTCCTCTGGGTGAAATCAGCTGCTGAGTTCATGGGTGGAATAAACATGTGGCAGGACTTTTACTTTCTGACCCCTGGACTATAAACATACGATAACAAGTCACAAACAAGTCTCAAGTCAAATCCCAAGTCCTCAAAGAGTTAAAGTTAATTTGATAATTAAGTGACTGATTAAATGCTAATTGTGCATTAGTGATAAAAAATGTTGGTGTTTTATTGGTTAAAATGATGCCACCATCATGAAGATCAGTGTTTGCAAAAATTATTCAATGATACCGTTTACCAAACCATAAATCATTTTTAAGTATACAAAAATAAAGAAACAAAGAAAATTATTTTACTATGGTAAATATGATTTAATGATAGCGTTTATTGACAGAGGAAAACAGTTGGTCATGGTTAACAGTGTTTTTATTACGGTGCACGGTGACAGTCACTCAGTATTGGTGGGGAAGAAAACAAAAACAAAAAAAAAACTTAGATGCAACAGAATATAAACTGCACCAAACATAAGGTCAAAGCAATCTATACCAATAAAAACATAACCTGACCTGTATGTGCAACTGCCCTACATAAGCAGCACTTCCCCAGAGACTCTCTCACGGTCTCTCAGAGTCTCCCATCACATTCAGATTCAGATTGTCCAGGGTCAGCCCAGACCTCTCCTCGCCTCCTATCTCTGAACTATCCTACTAACGTTCTGGAGCCATTGTATAGGCCCGACTCCTCCTACTCTGGAACATACCATATGAAAGGTAACACGTTTCACATACATCATAAGAATACATAATAAAAATGAAAATAACAAAAACCATAACAAAAAATAATAGAATACAAATAAACGTACATGTAAGAAAATCATATACAAGTATACATAACATACATATTCAAAGGAAACAAATAACTTGAGAAACCTCCCTCCCTTACAGCTATGAGAATGGACTCTCCGGTGACATCACTCACAGGAACAAAATGGCGGACACAAAAGACCTATAAATAGACCGGATGTCTAACTGAACAGGTTTGGCAAATGACTCTTGGAAATGAAATGGACAAATGAACTGTGGTAAGCATAATCTGCATCTCTCTTATACTGTATTCAATAAATTATGTGAATCAAATACTTGTAGTGGTGATTTATTTCTGTATATGAGAAAAGACAATTCTATTATGCCATCATCATATGCACTTGTGTTATGGTTACTAGTTCTCATAACTCAGGTAAAACTACATACAGGACATCATACAGCAAGTTTACAACACACAGTGACATCGAATGTTACACAGGTCCATGCCTACATGAATCTATGGTCGGCAAACAGACTGTAATACATGACGCCGGTGTATGCATGTAACGTGCATGTGTATGTGTGTGTAGTCCATGCATAGTCGCAGGCTTACCCTGTGACATGAAGTTTGCAATTGTAATAAACATTTGTGCATTGCTGAATTAAAAGTTTGAGATTATAGCTTAGCTTACACTTTCTGCTTTTAAATACTTTGAATGCACATCATGAAGGTGTTTCGCTTTGGTTTATAGATTGACATTCAGCTGTCACAGGGTTGCGAAAAATAAGTCCTATTAAACAAATATCCTGCAGTGATTAAATGTTGGGTGGAAAGAACTGTATCAGCTCAGGCTTTTAGACATGAACACTTATCACATGATCCTCAACAGTGATGACAATAACTTTTCATACTGCAGTGCATGATGGGAGTTTTTTACTATGGTGTTACCAAGCATCCATTGCAGCATAAAACATTTTGTTGATTATCACCATTGTTGAGATTCATATGCTGGTTCTTGATGTCTGTGTGTGTCTAAAAACCACTGGAGTTCAAATTTCTGTATGTGTTACACAGATTTAACATTCATTCTCTGTAAATATTAAAGCAGTACTGTTTTGCATGCTATAGTCTAAATCTAAACTTGTGAAGACAAAAAAAAAAAAAAACACTTACTTTGAATATCATACAGCGCAACAGAGACAATATGTTTATTGTATATCACTGATCTCTCTTCTCTACAACACCACATACAGAGCTACAAAGAGAAATCTAGCGCAACAAGTCAAGGGTCAAGAGCACAACTACATCAAACACTGATCTCCATGATGGTGGTATCATTTTAACCAATAAAACATTAACATCTGATCCTCTGTAATTTACAAAAACAGCAGGTGTTCATTACTAATGCTCAATCATCACTTAATTAGTCACTTAATTATCTCATTAACTTTAACACTTTGAGGACTTGGGATTTGACTTGAGACTTGTTTGTGACTTGAAAGGAATGACTGGTTCCTCCTCTGGTGAAATCAGCAGCTAAGTTCATGGGTGGAATAAACATATGGCAATACTTTTACTTTCTGACCCCTGGATTGTCCGCCTTTGAACCTGACTCATGTCATTAATTATTATTATATTATTTTTTAATTAATTAACCCTCTGGGGCCTGAGGTTGTTTTGGCGCCTGGAGAAGTTTTGACATGCCCTGATATTTGTGTTTTTTTTCAGTTTTCAAGTCTAATACTGTAATCAGCACAAACTGGGCTACAATAATATGTGAGCAGCATGTATGTACATGATTGTGTTTTTTTAAGAAAGTAACGTTTATGCGTGGTTAGTGAAAAAACTAAAATTTTTAAGTCACTGAAATAAGGCACCAAGAGAACATTTGTTCACAAGACTTTTGAGAACAGATTTTGAAGCCTGGGAGTTTTTGCTTCAAAATGATGTGAAAATCATCTTGATTACTCACTCACATACAAATATATTGATTTACATTTTTCAGAGGTGGGACTTTCAAGTCACAAGCAAGTGTTCAAGTCATATTCCAAGTCCTCAAAGAGTTACAGTTAATGAGATAATTAAGTGACTAATCAAATGATTAGTGCATTAGTGATGAACACCTGCTGTTAACAATCAAACATCATTGAAGAAAAGAGAAACACAAGAACTACATCTGACATTAGCCACAGCCTTGGAATTAAATCAACTGAAAGAAAAAAAAAAAAAAAAAAAAACACGATGCCACCATATTTGTGGTCAAGGTTTTGCTTTAGGTAGTCTCTTGACCCATTTACTAACTCAGTGAGTTACCTTTTAAGCTGTTGAAATGTTGTTTCACAGCAAATATGTGTGCGTTGCTGAATCAAATCTTCATACATAGTGATTTGTTTTTTGGTTTATTGAATGATCTTCAGCATCTACTGAACAGCTGTTTTTTATGCTGCAATAATAATCAAAAGTTGGTCTGATAACAATCAAAATAACTTTCTATATGTCTAGGTTTTGCAAGATTAACCCTGTGAAAAAAAAAAAATGCTGCTCTAATAGTTACTGTGAATGAAATAAACAGCATATGAATCTCAACAATCCAGGTCTAGTTAGACACACACAGACATCAAGAACCAGCATATTAATCTCAACAATGGTGGCAATTAACAAAATGTTTCATGCTGCAATGCATGCTGGGTAACACCATAGTAAAAACTCCCATCATGCACTGCAGTATGAAAAATTATTGTCACCACTGTTGAGGATCATATAGTAAGTGTCCATGTCTAAAACCCTGATCTAAACGAAGCCTCTTTTTTCAATATTGAAGCATTGTGGTGGCATTTTTATTAGGAGTTTTTTTTTTTTTTTTTTTTAAGTTCAGTGATAGCTGAGTGTCAGTCAATAAACAAAAGAGAGACCATTTCATGATGTTAATTCATCATGCATGATAGGCAGAAAGTGTAAGCTTACCTGCTTCTTCAAGCTTTGATTCAGCAATGCATAAATGCTTGCTATAAAACAGCATTGTAATTGCTTAAAAGCAAATTATTTTGAGTTAATGAAAGGGTCAAGAGCTCAAGTAAAGCAAACACTGATCTCCATGATGGTGTAGCGTATCAGGCCTGAACTAGACAAATTAAAGATTAGATCGGGAGCCTGGTTGAAAACATGAGCTGAATTCCACAGAAAGGCCGGATGTTGTAAATCAACTCCTAGCACCACAGTCTGATAACCAACCAACTCTTTCAGAGAACAGCTTTCAACATTAACACCATTAGAACAATTATTGACAATTTCAATTCGGAGAAGAGATTGTCAAATTTGGGGCAAGTAATTCAGATTGATGGTCAAAGAGATGCACAGCGTGTCCATCACATGTAAACCCATGATAGTTATCATGATCACAAGCTCTTTGGATTGACTTCCCCCACCTCGAAGGAAACCAGACTGAAATTCCTAAGGAGACCTGTTAACCCCTCTGGTCTTCACAGGACACATATCCTTACTCCACAGAATGGCACAGAGAATGCCTTCCAATGCATATATGCACCAAAATGAACTCAAAAAAGACTTCTAAATGGATATCAGTCCATTGCTTAACTCCATATCATACATGTAACCCACACATTTGACTTTAATGTTTCAAATCACTTATTGTGTATGTCTTTTTAAATAACTCTTGAATAGCTTAAGGGATCATATTCATGTTTAGTATGTGTGTGTTCGAATCTTCTTGCTTGAAACGTTTCTGACCATCAGTTGTTTGTCAAATGTATCATATTCTTGTTATAGGAATCATGTCCAAATTATACCCTGCAAGGAGCGGGAAAAATTCGGACCACGTGCTTGATAAGAAAACATATGATTTATGAATGGGGTGGGACAAACATCGCAAACACACCGAGAAAAGACAATATCTAATTGGTCAAGACAACATTTGAGGTGTGGCCAAAATCAGGACACCATCAAATTTTGCTTTTAGCCTGCTTTTTTGCTTTTGCTTTTTAGCTTTTAGCTTTTAGCTTTGCGCTATCAGTCATGCCGGCTTTTAGCCTGCTTTTAGCCTTTGCTTTTTAGCGTTAGCTTTTAGTCATGCTTTGTCATCACTTTTAGCGTTCTTCGAGCGCCGTTCCAGCGTGCTTCGGCCTGCACGCCTGCTGCTGCTTAGCCACGATGAGAAGAGACACACACCTAGTCTCCTCAAACTTTACTTCTATTCTTTTACGCTAGTTTTCTTTTCTTTTCCGTTTGAGAGTTTCGTGTTCTGAGTTAAGTTTTGCAACGCCGTGTCTCCGAGTTTGACCTCGCGTGCCCGTCTGAAACTTCAGCCAGCCCACAACTCCGCATCGTCAGCCAACGCCCAACCACGGGATTCCCAAGACGTCACTTCAACACTACTGAACTTCCAGCCAATCAGCAACCTCGGGAAACCCCCTTTTCAGCACAAAAAAAGGGAACCCCGTTACACAGGCATCACAAGTAACATACCTCCAGACTCTGATCTGTACTGGTGTTATCTAATATAATTTTAACCTAATTGATGAACTCAATGCGAGGGTTAATTAAGTGACTGATGGTTGTTCATGTCTATGCAATTTCACATATTGCTGTAAACTTGGGATTTCACATTTTCATTATCTTAAACTCATTCTCCCCTAACTTTCTATCTTCCTGCAACTTGTGTGAATGTGTGAGTGCGTGTGCTTATGTGTTAGATTAGTTTATATGTCTTAGATTAATCTAATAAAGCCTTATTCATATTGAAAAGAGAAGTATCTTGTGTTTTGTGCTTCCAAGTTAGTGTCTTAAACTGCCGATCTTGTTACTGTGCTAATTAATAGTGTTTTCACTATACTTTGGATATTAATATCCAGCGCAGATTTGACAATTAAACGGCTCGTTCAATGAATCACTGGCCGTTTCAGTGATCAGCCGTGAAACAGTGATTCTGTTCAAATTCCCTTTAAATCTTAAATGATTCCCTTTGAGCTTAATTGACCTGTTTTCCCTTACAATGGTGGCATGATTTTTAACCAATAAAACATCAACATCTGATCCTCTGTAATTCTCAGAAACAGCAGGTGTTCATCACTAATGCACAATCATCATTTAATTAGTCACTTAATTATCTCATTAACTTTAAACTATTTTAGGACTTGGTATATGACTTGAAGACTTGCATGTGACTTGAAAGTCCCACCTCTGTGGATTACTTTATCACAGAATATTTATTTTTGGTAGCACTTGGTTAGTTTTAAAGTACACGTCAAGCTTTCTATAGATATATCTCTCATGTCTCTTCATTGAGTATTCACTGAGTTACAGTTCATTTTAATGACGCGTTTCTAAATGAAGATCACCGCAGACTGAGGCTGCAGACAGCGCTCCCTTATTTGTTTTCTTTATTTTATAAATGCACAAAGTTTTGTTGTTAATATGTGTGGATACAAATAAAAGTAGATCCTTTACAGATTCGATTGATGTATTGCTCTTATCTGTACGATCAAAACTGAAAGTGCAATTTAAGTTCTTTTTTGGTGTTATCAGGGGAAAATGCCTCAAAAACGCATATTTGTGTTAGTCGGGCCCCAGAGGGTTAATTAAATTAAAAAAAACAAAAGGGGAATGTGCACTGTGATCAGATTTGCTGAAGGCTTTTTTTTTGGGGGAGGGTTATATGAAATAAGCGGACACCAATAAAATGATTTCTATCTCAATAAAAAATTATACTTATGCCAAAAACATTGCTCATCAATTAGACTGTATTTAGAAAAATACCCAGATAGCAACATATTGTCGGCCCAGATCTGGCCCACATCTGGCATTGAATGATGGTCTGGCCCACATGTAGCGTGGGAATGATGGCACGCTCCTGTTTGTCAGATCTGGGCCACATGCAGGCCATAGCAATGCCACATGTCAGCCCAGAGCAAAGAAATAAACCACACTGGATCTTATCTGAGCCACAAAATCTTCATATGTTATTTATAGAGTCCTCTCAGCTTGTCTTAAATTGTTTACAAGCAAAATCACTGAAGGAAAGAAGAGGACAGAAAAAAAGAGATCAACAGAAACACAACAATTGATGAAATTAATGGAATCAACTGAAGATAAAAGACATTAAATCTCTGAAGATCTCAGCAGAGGAGGATTAAACAACCCCACAAACAGAATCACCAGCTTCACATATTACTAACCAGACCGACTTTCTTTTAGAGATCTACAGAAGTTCTTACTGAGAATTAACAGGGTTATAAATCTAATGTTTGTTTCATCTTTTGTCACCATAATGGTGATTGGTGTTTCTTGTTGATGGTTTCATAATTATTTTGTAACAGCATGATTCTCTTGCTTCCATAACAATTTTTTAAAAACATTATCATCTGAAGACATTTTTTCATAAATATTTTCAAAAATAATTATTAACAGCATGAATCCCTGTAATTTTTGGAATCCTGAAACTAAAGTTAAATGCTTTTCACATTACAAATCCTGTGTTACAGCAATTTTGAGTTAAAACATCAGTTTAAAAGTATACAGAAAATTCAACAGCACTGACACACACAGATATCAGCAATCAGCATATGAATCTCAACAATGGTGGCAAAATATTCAACTAATCGGATCAATTCTGGACATCACAAAAAGCTACTAAAAGACCCAACAACAAAAACAGCAAAAATCACAAACCAAAGTTTTAGAATTAAAGAAATATATAAGGACAATTCAACTGCATAATCTACACAATCTATGAACAATCCTTGAAGTCATGCACTAAGGTTTGTACTGTGTTACCAGCATGCATAGCAAAATTACACTTTATATTGCCACCATTGTTGAGGTTCATGTGTTGATTTATGATGACTGTGTGATAGCATTTTTTTTTTTTTTTTTTTGTATAATCTTTAAGTGATTCTGCAGTACTGTTGATTTTATGCTGTAGTTTTATACAGCATATCTATTATTGGCACAACACAATCATTATACTCAAATGAAATTAGCGAATGGTCAGTAGTTGACTATTAGCAGCTGAAGTCATTTTGTCTGTATTACTGCAAATGTGCGTAATAAATACACCATCACAGCAACCAATAAAAATGAATTAGTTGTAATAGAGTTATTATTACAACTAACATTAATCTAGACCTCTAACATATCAAATGAAATAAACATTAGATTTAAACCCCTTTCAAAACAAAAAAAGAACTTCTGTAGACCTCTAACATAAAGTCAGTCTGGAAGTCAGTGAAGCTGATGATGCTGTTTGTGTCCTCTTCTTTCCTTCAGTGATTTAGATCTTCAGAGATTTAATGTCTTTTATCTTCAGCTGAATTCATCTAAGGCTGTGGCTGCAGTCAGTTGTTGTGTTTCTGTTTGTTACTTTTTTTCTGTCCTCTTCTTTCCTTCAGTGATTTTGCTTGTTAACAAACTTAGACAAACTAAGAGGACTAAATAATATACACAGATTTTGTGGCTCGGATAAGATCCAGCGTGATTTATTTCTTTGCTCTTGGCTGACATGTGGCATTGCTATGGCCTGCTTGTGGCCCAGATCTGGCAAACAGGAGTGGTCCCGCCCAAGTGCTATCATTCCACGCTACATGTAGGCCAGATCACCATTCCTCATGTGCCAGATGTGGGCCGGATCTGGGCCAACTATATATTGATATCTGGGTATACAAATGTGATTTTTATATCATTTGCCTTCATTATGCAAATTAAAAGTCCTGCTGAATAAAGAAAATCATAGTTGGGGACAGGCCAAAAACCTTACCGTTATCAGCATAAATGCTGAAAAAAAGCATAAATTTTAATTATTTCAAATTAATATTTAATTGACTTTAATTCATGAAATACATAGTATTGTTTATGTTTTTAAATTGCAAATGTATTTTGTTATATTCATTCTATGTTTGATTATTTCTTGGGGATGTTTAAATGCACAGATTTTGTGGAATGACCCATATTGTGATCAGTTTTTAATTAAAAATACAAGCTAAATTTAAAGATCACTTAAAATTGGAGTCAGATTAAACATGGAGCTAGACTAAAACCAAAAATACATCCTGATAAAATTAAGTGAATTTTGCAGAAGCACATGTAAAAGACCTACAAGCAGAATACCTTCACTCAGGCCACTGGATTTCGCTGTTGGACCAGCGGATGGTTCCTTACAAAAATAGTCAGCAAATCTGATCAAAGTGCACATTCTCTTTTGTTTTATATAATTATACTTTTTTTCTGCCACGGAAATAAAAAAAAATAAAAATTACAGGTTGAAGGTTTCAGACATTAGTGAAACTTGAAATGCCCATCTTATGCCCATCTTAAATAAATAAACTACAAACAAATAAATAAATGTATTTATTTTTAATAAAATAAAAATAAATTAGATTAGATTAGATAAGTCATGAAAATGCACTGACAAAGAACTGGTTATGTTCCTTGGAGTTTTTAATGTATTTCATTTGTGTTTGAATTTGAATTTGAGAAGGAAATAGTGGACTTGGGCTCATATTTCCATATTTGGATGATGGAAAGATAACATCTCTGTAAATATCTTAACACGCAATAGTGACTTAAGCAGTCAGTTGTGTTGGTGATATGTCACTGTATATCAGCTTATATGAGGTAAGACTTTGTTTTCTGCTCATAATGATCCTTGTCAGTCTCTGTAAATCAAACACACTGCAACATGTGCTGATGAGTGATTATGTGATTTGTGTGTAGTTTTAGTAGAGCAATTATATTAATGTTCTGACCAGGTCAGGATTTTTACACCATTTACCATACTTAAAGAGCAATCCAATTACTCTAGATCTGCACAATTGTTCTATTATGTTTTAGGGAAAACTGTTTGTGATTCTAAGATTATTCGTAGACATTTGTTTCTGAAATCTGTACTGTGTTTTGGAAAATTCTAACTCTTTTGATATGCATTTTCCCCCTTGGGTGCTTGGCACAAAGAGGAAATAAACAGAAGTCAAGTTCAAAGCATATGTATGTATGTATGTATGTATTTATTTATTTATATATCTTGTAAAGGAAACTCATCCTCTGAACTGGTTTGTGGACAAAAACGGACTAGACTGGACTGGACTGTCGACATTGACAATGGCTTCCTCTCTTTTGTAAAAGTATGTCTTTTAAAGGCTGATTCTCATTTAGGAAACATTATAACAGGGTGAACATACATGCTCTTTTTTTTCCTCTGACATGTCCTGGCCAAGATTTCTATATTACCCATAATATCCAGCATTTGGCTTTGTTTTCCTGTTTTCATACTTGCTTCCAACTTGAAGCAACACTGCGCGCAGACCGATCCTTGTGACATCAAAGTAAAGTGAGAGCTATAGAGAGCAGAAGGCTCCTTATGCTTTGATCAATCTCACAGTACTTTGATGTCATGATGCAAAAAATCGGTCTGCACAGTGGTGCATCAAGTCAAACACAACACACAATATGTATGCGTATCTGCATCGCTTTGATCCTTTCTCTGTAGATCCCAACTTCTCAGGTGCTACGATTGGTGGATTATGTACAATGCCTGTTATTGGTCAAACTACTTTTCGATCATTACCTGCATTCATCATTACCTGAAAACAGAAAAACAAAAGCCAAAACCTAGATATTTTAGTAAATATAGAAATCCTAGCCAGGACGTGTCCAGGAAACAGCAAGTACACCTGGCTGCAGCCTGCAGATTGAGGTGGGGCTGCATCTGGGGCGGGGCTGCATATGTCACCCCGCCCCTTACCTACTCTGATTGGTTCGATCATCTTTCATAGACATACATGATAGGAAATGTGTGCGTAGTTGGTGTGTTGGTATGACAGAGTATGTTGCTTAAAGGGTAACTAAACCCCTGGTCAGAGCCTGACTCCACCCACTGGCGATGTTTGAAAAATGCTTAAAAGTGGGCAGAGCACAGCGGAGATAGAGGGGACAAACCGAGGGCGGGGCAGAGTGCATGGGGTGTGAACCTGAGACCCGCAGTAATGGATTAATTGACAGCTGCTGTCAGAGTCGCTAAAATGGAGAGTAACTGTAGTGACGCAAGTAGCTTTGCAACAGAGCGTTCATTTGAAGTAAAGGACTTTTCTTCCCCACATTCACCTCAAATTTAGAACGTCAACTTACCATTCTACACAAGCACACGACACAATCAATATCAATTCGAGCCGCTGGCTCTTAACTCCCGCATCGCGATTGGCATCCGACGATGCTAGTGAAGCAGCCGCTACAGTGATTTTGACGGAACAGGATGGTTTTTATACTGCCAAGGCGTGGTAGCTCGTGCAAAGGGCGTGGTGAGCTGGAAACTGGTTACATCACCTGCCTCCGCTTACGTCACGTACCACCCCAAACATCCAATAGGAAAAAATCAACTGCAGTAGCCACACGTTCTACCTGAAGAGGGCAGCACTCAAACGTTTTTACACCATATATTGTAGAATTAAAACACTTTATACTCAAATGTCAAAAAAGTTACTCGAATCAATGAACAGCACTAATAAAGCCCCATTCTTACAGATCATTAACTAAAAAAAGTTGGTTTAGGGTTTTTAGTTACTCTTTAAAAAGCTAAAAATGCTTTGCAGTTTTACAAAGCCTTCATTATAATGCATAGTTGTTTATTGTTAACTTGACTCACTATGTCTGTTTTATTGTATCACGAGATGTTAGCTGCTTTAATCTTCTGGATCAGTTGAATTCACAAATTAATCATTGGGACATTCTAAAGCGCTTAACGTGAAGGTACGTGGCTTTATGCATTAAAACTGTGTTTTAAAAAGACCAAACTCAGTAAAACAAATTATTAATAAAGCATTCTATTCACAGACAAGCAGATATGAGTCAGAATACAAACAAGACGCCTTTAATTACGCGTTAAGCATTTTCCTCCCATAATCTGCTTGTCTGTAAATAGTGTAGCCAGGTCAGTAGAGGGCGCTGCTGAGGGTATCAGTATAGGGTGTAAGTTTCCTTTAAATATGTCACTTCCTGTTGGTTGGAATGGCTGCAGTGTTTGAATTGTTTGGCATGGTCGGTCGCTGGAAGAACAAGCTCTGGTAGGTTTATTTAATAGCTTTTCTGGTCATGAGGAGTGTTTTAATGCTCATTTATGATGTTTTGTGATCATTTTTGACGTGTTTGGTTTAAGAGCAAGTGGTTTTGAGTGACGATGATGTTGATTTAAATGGGCCAGGGGTGTGTAATCAATCCATTGTCTTTTTATGTGGTTGGTTTGTTTTAGACGTGTTGTCTAAATGCCTTGATGCTGATAAGGTTTGACTGGATGAGTGGTGGACACAGTGTTACCATTGCAGCACACTGCACAGAAGTTGCCTTAAAGGCCCTCACGTTGGCTTTGTTGAGCGGGATGAGCAATGGATATTAATGATTGTTGCACTTCCTGTGGCTTCTGAAATCAGCCAAAAAGCAACTAAGGTGTGTATATATATATATATATATATAATATATAGATATATATATATATATATATATATATATATATATATTACACTGTAAAACCTGACAAGTCACAGTAACTCAAACCGTTTGAGTAAACAGATTGCCTTTACTTAAACCATGTAAGTTTTAAAACTTTGCAATTATGTAATCAAGTGATTAATTAAGTGCTGATTGAGCTTTAGTGATGAACAGCTGCTGTTAATAAACAGCATCACCAGCTCCACTTATTAATAACCAGACTGACTTTATTTCTGTCAGACATCTACAGAAGATCTGATTGAGAATTAACTAAGGTTTTAGATGTTGATTTATTGTTTCATTTAAAGTAACCATGTTAGAGATCAGTGTTTGCCAGGTACGGGCTCTTGATCCTTGATTTTTGTCTTAGATTATTTTTTTTCTGGTTGTTGTAACCATGTGTTTTTTGAAACATGTTTGTTATAACTCAAAAAAACCCAGAGAAAATATGATCAGGTACTGGTTGTTTATACAGCACATTGGTGATGATAATCATCAATTATAGAGCTGTTCAGAATCTTATTAAATAGGTGTTCTATAGTTAGTTCAGTTGATTACAATGAAAGCCATTCAAAAAGTCAGTAGTGCTTTCATAACCAGTTAATATAAAGAACTTTCCAAACAGTTTGGTCTTCTATGGTGTCAATTAGTCACACACAGACATCAATAATCAGAATATGAACCTCAACAATGGTTACAAAAAAAAAAAAACATGCTGCAATGCATGCTGGGTACTATTGTAGTACAAAACCCATCCATGGCTCCCAGCATGCTCTGCTATTGCATTGTTTTTTTTTTTATTTTTTTATGGTCACCATTGTTGAGGTTCATATGCTGATTATTGATGTCTGTGTGTGACTAAATGACACCACAGAAAAACCAAACTGTTTGGAAAGTCCTTTATATTAACTGATTATCACGGAACCATTGGCTCTTAATCACTTTTACTGTAATCAATCCAACTAATTACCCAACACCTATTTCATCAGAGATTGGACTCCAAACAGTCCAATAATCAATGATTATCATCACCAATATACAGTATAACACCAACATCCAGGTACAGGTTAGATAAAAAAAAATTCTAACCTGAATGCACTGTAAGTTGCTTTGTATAAAAGCAGCTTCTAAGAGTGTGAGTGTGTGTGTATAATACCTGATGATATTTTTTCTGGGCTTTTGAGTTACAACAAATGGTTACAACAGCCAAAGAAAAAACTAAGACAGAAGTCAAGGGTCAAGAGCCCAACTAAAGCAAACACTGATCTCTAACATGGTTACTTCAAATGAAAACAGAAATCAACATCTAAACCTTAGTTAATTCTCAATCAGATCTTCTGTAGACGTCTGACAGAAATAAAGTCAGTCTGGTTAATAATAAGTGGAGCTGGTGATGCTGTTTGTGGGGGTGGTTTAAAATCAGATCTTGAGAGATTTAATGTATTTTATTTCAGTTTATTTTATCTAAGGCTGTGTCTGAAGTCAGTTGTAGTTCTTGTGTTTCTCTTTTCTTCAGTAATTCTGTTTGTTAACAGCAGCTGTTCATCACTAATTCACAATTATCACTCAATTAATCACTTAATTATTTAATTGCAACGTATATCTTCTTTCAGTGAACTCAACTGAATTAAGTTCAGAGTACTCACAACTATTAGTTTTAAACTTAAATGGTTTAAGGCAATCGGTTTCCTCAAACGGTTTGAGTTAACATAACTTGTCAGGTTTTAGTGAGGTTGTGTTCTGAAGTCAGTTGTAGTTCCTTTCTCTCTTTTCTTCAGTAATTCTGTTTGTTAACAAAGCAGCTGTTCATCACTAATGCTCAATTAGCACTCAGTTAATCACTTAATTACTTAATTGCAATGTATATCTTCTTTCAGTGAACTCAACTGAATTAAGTTCAGAGTATTCATTACTGTTAAGTTTTAAAACTTAAATGGTTTAAGGCAATCGGTTTCCTCAAACGGTTTGAGTAAACCCAACTTGTCATGTTTTTAAGGATAATTTGTTTACACAAAAGGTTTGAGTTACGTTACTTGTCGGGTTTTACAGTGTGTTAGTTTTTTAAAACTTAAATGGTTTAAGGCAATCGGTTTCCTCAAACGGTTTGAGTAAACATAACTTGTCAGGTTTTTAAGGATATCTGTTTACACAAAAGGTTTGAGTTAAGTTACTTGTCGGGTTATCTTTTAAAACATGGCAAGTTGAAAACATGGCAAGGGTGGATGTAATGCTGGAATAGCTAGTATATTTTAACATTGACTGATTTGTAATAAATATATGGACAGTGGTTTCTAGTTGGAACTTATGTTATGTCTAGATATAATAACTGCTTTACTGAGAATGTGTGTTTTTGTCTGGGTTGATGTGTGTATTTTTGCTTTATTTACTATTGTTTTTCTTTTCTTTATAGATTTCGATTTATTCGGGGCAACTGACCACTGTTTTTCCCTACCTTTTTTATTTATTTTTTGTTAGTTTATGGTTTTTGGTGATTTTATTTATTTTTTTTTGGGTGGCCCCAGAAACTAATCAATTGTAGTTTTCTTTATGGTTTATTTTGTGTGAACTAAAGCTAGGTCATTTTCTACAGCTTTTAATATAGTAACTATAGGGGGAAAGATACTTATTTTGATTTATACACCAGTGTGGTGTGGAAAGAGTTTTGGTGTGTATGTGTGCATGTAGTGTGCTGTGTAGGAAATTTGTAACTTCTTTTGGGGTTTATTGTATTTATTCATTTGTTGTGTGTATTTTTTGCTTTATTTAAAGTAGTGTTACCCTCCATAGTCACTTGTACTGCCATCTTTTAACTGTAAGTTTGGCTAGCCTTTGAGTGAAATCAAATGAGACCAGAATCCATGTATTTAATAAAATGATGTTTTGATTTTATAGTAGTTTTGCCTTAAGTTTATTCAACTAATTGGATAGAGATACAAATTTAATATATTAATTTAATATAAATAGATGATACTTTATAAAGTTTATCTCAATATTTTGACCGCAGTGGCTGTGAGACACCTGCACTGAAACGCTACTATAGCAACAGATTACAGGTATGGTCTTTCAGAATCATCACTGACCGGTAGAAATAAAAGTTTCTTGATTTCTTCACTTTAAAAGAATGAGGAGCAGCATATTTTCCTGAAATAAAGGGGAGGGAAATGTCTTTACTTTGCAATGTAGTAATTTGCAATTAAAGTTTTATAAAAATATAAATGGCACACAGCAGACACATAAGCCTACTGCGGTGTCATTTATCAACTGCATGACAGATACAGTAGGTAGACAACCAAAATGGCGTTAACTGCAAGTCAGTCGCGTGTTAAAATCATTTGCTATACTACCGCCAGGTGGCGCAAAGGGACGGATTGCGAACTGAATGTAAGTGTAAAATGAAAGGAAGACGTTTAAACAAACAATAACATTATAATATACATTATAACATCCTTAAAAGCCATTTAAAAAATAGGATAGTCTTAGGCTACAGTCTACTCATCAAAAATTTAAAGAAAGACTTTTTCATCATAGCATTTTTTTACAAGCTGTATTCTCGTTTTCTGAAACCAAACACACCCACTTTTTTTCTTTTTTTAAATCTATTAATCGCTCGCATATCTCCTACAACCTACAAATAAGGGCTAATAGAGGTTCTTTTCTTTTTTTTATTTATTTATAATGTTTTATTCTTGAAGAAAATAAGTATTTATTCTTTAATAAAATAAGGGACAGAATAAGGGACGATCCAAATATTTGTAATGTACAATAATATAGGCCTATATCTGCCTGCAGTTAAAAAGTTATATTTGTTTTGATTCACCCATTTATGTAGGATACAATTATTCTAAAAATAAAAATAATGTCATAAAAAAAGCCAGGTGGCGCAAAGGGACCGATTGCGAACTGAATGTAATTGTAAAATGAAAGGAAGACGTTAAACAAACAATAACATTGTAAATATACATTATAACATCCTTAAAAGCCATTTTAAAAATAGGATAGTCCTTAGGCTACAGTCTACTCATCAAAAAAATTAAAGAAAGACCTTTACACAAGGGCTCTTATGCATGCTATTGTTATTAAACAGTCATTACATACATACATACATATATATATATATATATATATATATATATATATATATATATATATACGGATTAAAAGCTAAATGTGTTCATTTAAAAAAAAATTTGGTAAAAAAAAAAAAAAAAAAAAAAATTATAATAATCTTCAGGTTCCATTTGCAGAGCGAAATGAGAACGGTCCAGCATTTACAAATAATTCTTATTCACTCTGTTATTATTCTTGACTTTTCAAATTGCTAACACTTTGCATTTTTGAATTATGCCTTTACTGTGTGACCAAAAATTGTGAATTGTGACTTTGATCGCGCTGGTGCCTCACGCACACATATTCATTGGAAACAGCAGTCGTTCACGAGCCATGCGGCGCGAGCAGCGGGGACACTTTGGCACATTTTTGCTCATCATGATTTTTTTTTTTCCGTCAATACTGAAAACACGTGTGAAATCCAAAGCCTGTTTTACCTAATGAATAAGAGTTTAGCTTCAAATGGGCAACATGTTTGGATTTGTCCGGAATGAGAGAGATAAGCCCAAACTTACCTTATGTATCGCATTAAATTATTTTTAATTATTATTATTTATTTATTTATTTTTTTTGTTTATAAGCCTATATTTATTATATAATGCAATTATATTTATCCATTACAATAATATATTTGTAATTCTTGTTCTGTTCCTGATAAATTTGTTGAATTTAAAGGATTTGTTGTAAAGTGAAGGGAACTAAAAATATCCTGTTGGTACATTAGCCTATAGCATTATTAGCCCTGCCATTATTATTTCTGAATGTAATAAAATGCAACTCTCACAAACTTAATTTATATTTTAGTGTGTTTCCGTGTATGTTTTTATCCAGCTTTATTTTTCCATTGCATCTAAAAATGACTTTGTGCATCACATTCACTCCGCGCGCTCAATCTGCCTCTCGCGTTGTTCAGCTGTGGACGATTTCAAAATGTTTGATATAAAGGTTGTTGTCACATTTTATACAGGAATTGTTCATTTAAAAAAACTAATTATAGAGAGAAAATAAAAGGAAAAAAAAAAATCAAAATATATTGTTAGTTTTTATGCTAACATGCAATCAAGGTCTTCAGATACAATATAAGACACAAGTTCATTAGACTATTTAACATGCACTGTGACATTTTACCATTTCAACTTATAAACTCCTTGAGATTTTAAAGTCAGTTAAATAGTATTAAAATTCAAGTTGAATCTAGTATAAAAAAGGTTTTAATTGCTTAAATTATTTCTGAATTAATAAGTTAGCATGATTTTTTCATCATAGCATTTTTTTACGAGCTGTATTCGTTTTCTGAAACCAAGCACCCACTTTTTTCTTTTTTTAAATCTATTAATCGCTCGCATATCTCCTACAACCTACAAATAAGGGCTAATAGAGGTTCTTTCTTTTATTATTTATTTATAATGTTTATTCTTGAAGAAAATAAGTATTTATTCTTTAATAAAATAAGGGACAGAATTAGGGACGATCCAAATATTTGTAATGTACAATAATATAGGCCTATATCTGCCTGCAGTTAAAAAGTTATACTTGTTTTGATTCACCCATTTATGTAGGATACAATTATTCTAAAAATAAAAATAATGTCATAAAATCTCCATCGGCCTGAATAAATTTTACCATTATAGAATTGGGGTAGTAATTTAGGACGTGAAAATACAGTGAAATTACAAATGGCATGGGATTTTTAAATTATGACAACTGAAGGTCTATTAAACGTTTCTATGATGCATTTTTTTAAACAATGGCACTTAAAGTTTTCAACTAAAATATTATTTCAACCATATAGCCTGTGAATAAATAAAATGCATACTTTTCAATGAAAGAACACTGAGAGTTGTAAGTTGCTTCTGGTGTTTGGATTTTTTACTTCAATATAATGAGATCCAAGTTTAGGAATAGCCTACACTAGGGTTTTTATTTTATTTAGAGTATTTTTATTTTTTAATCTCTATTTAACAGCATTAGCTCAATGAAATACGTCTTCCTTCAGGTAGACTGAATGTTTTCCTGCCCTGCTAAATGTTGGGCTCATGATCAGTAAGTTGTATTCGCTCAAATTGATTTAATAAAATCAAAAACCGGATGGTGAAGCTGGGTCAGTGAGCGCGAGACGCTCGCTGTGAAGCGGGAGCAGCTGACGGAGGATTCCTCTTGGTCTTAAAGCCTTCCTCAAACGCCTACGTTCACAAATAGCAATGATTTTCACAAAAATAATGATTAATTATCAATTGATAATTTGTTATTATTTTGGTCTAGTGAAAATAATAATATGGGCTGCTAGAAAATAATGAATAAAAAGAGTAAGGCTGCTGTGAGTACAGGCATGTTTCAGCCCAGTAACAACACACCGCTCCTCATAGCCCAAAAACAGACCGAATTCAGTTCAAGCTGGAGGGGGCTGGGGGGTAGTTCTGTATAGCTTGTGGGGGTCGAGATAAAGGTGTGAATTTCTTGCTCTTTCATATGGACAGTGCCTTATGAGTGTATCAAACTTGCAGAACAGGTTTTTAGGACAACTTTAAAGAAAGGTTTGATCCACTTTCAAATGTTGACTACTGTATAGCGCAATAAAGTTTATTAGTTATTATAACTTAATTTCAGAGGAAGTGCCTTAACTCAAAAAAATAAATAAAGAAATAAATACATAAATAAATAAAATAAAATAAAAGATGCAAAAACTGTTGCATTAGAGCTGGGCGATAGGCCTTCATGGCCTAAAAAAAATCCCCAATTTTTTCACACAAAAAAATCCGTTTTACGATTTAAATCGATTTCTTTTTTTGCCTCCCTACTTAAAATCAATATTCAAATGACTAAGAAATTGTTCAAGACTCGCTCCGTGGATAAAGTTGAAATGTTATTTTCATAATGTAGCCTATAAAAATAAAATAAAACTAAAATAAATAAAATAAATAAATAAATAAATAAATAAATAAAAAAATAAAATTACAGGACAGTTTCAAAGGGGATTAAGGCTATTGTGTGCAAACTTTTTTCCTACCAAACGCCAAAACTAATAAAACTGTCAGCATTAAAAGGTATAATTGCTGCTTTCTGCTGTGCAAATTTTGTTTGTATTGAAAATAACAGTACATTTTTTGTTATTTTATCTACAGATCGATGCATTTCTTACAGATTTCTGCTCATTCAAAATCAGATACAGATGAAGTACTGTAAGATTATGTTTGTTTGAATGCATTATTTGTGACAGCGATTACGTGTGTATGTGCTGTATGTTTAAATCATGCTTTAAACCCGAAAATAATCAGTAAAAGGAAGACAAACTCCTTGAGAACTAGCCCGTAACATCCCGCTCGACTATTGCCGTCATTATAATCTTCTGATCGGAGAGATTATGTGTATCAAGCTATAGCTAAATATGTTTATCATGTGAATTATTGCTAAAGCCTAATCCTAAAAAATCCGCTCCTTGCTCCAGTCAGAATCACACCGCTCCCGCTCATACTCTGCTCGGCAGCATGTCTCTAACGTGCGGGGAGGGTTGAGCCCAATCATTCTCAAAACATAAAATATTTATTTTATTTCAAGTTTTCGTTTTTGTGTTTCAGAGGAAAATCAGTGTTAAGACATCTCTCCATTACAGACCGTTCTGAAAGAAAGGAAACTCGTATAAAATGCTTTAAAAACTTTAACAAAGATTTCTAGAGGGTATTTAATAGATCTGCCTCCCACGTAAGATTTTTTCCAGTTACTAGTTGTTCATTTGTCATTATTCAACTAATCGCAGGTTTATATTAAATTTACATCTATAATCCAGCCTTATATATTCCGCGCTCAAGACATGTATCAAGTTTGTCACAAAGCACAGGCAGAAGTAGCCTAATAATTATGAAAAAGGAGACATTTTAATTATTTATTAATAAACAAATGTTTTCTTGCCAGCTGGAAGATGAAATTCACAGTGCTGACTCTCTCCCACATGGACGCACCTTTAAAGAGAAATACAACCTTCACAGATTACATAATGCTTTCGTTCTGAATTGATTAGTTTAAAAGGACATTTCAAGCTTTCTGTAGATATATTTCTCATGTATGTGAGACACCACAATTTTCAGTTATTTCATTATTAGGAAAAAAATCACGTGATCGAGAGGGCGCCTCCCTGTCATGCATGCGCATTAATAATTTTTGCACAAACACTTGAATATGAATAATAATTCACAATAAGAATAAATGCTGCACGTGCAGTCAGTATCATGCGCCGAGCAAATCTTGCACTGATATTTTACAGAATATTATACAAACCTATTTAAATGCGGCTGCAATTAATTTATTTAATTAATTTATTTTATTTTTACTTTACTTAAATTATATGAAAGCAAGTAAAGACGACTCCATTTAAAATCACTGAAGTTGTCAATTAATGAAGCGCTTTTTTTTTTTTTTACAATCGTGTGCACTTTGTTGATAAGTGAGGACGTTTTATTAATCAGTCCATTCTTTAGAGTTTTTCAATGATTTAGTTAAATCGTGCAGGTTTAATTTATTCGTTTCTGTTTTAATTAGGCCTAAATAATGGGAGCGGAATTATTCAGTGCCTCACGTTTTACTAAAATAAAGAAACTAATTTATAAAACACGCAAGCCTAGCTCATGATAGGCTACCACTTTTTAATGCTCCGATGCAAAGTAAACCCCATTTTCTTTTTAATAATATAACACATAATTCATATTTTATAAATAATACTGCTCACTATTTAAATGTGTCTAATCTAAAATATGGTGTAGAGAAAATATAAGCACAGGCTCATAGGCTTGACATTTATCCTGCTTGAATTCGTTCTAAGAAACCAACATATCTTCATAAGGACTAAACTTTCATCTGTGAATATTAATTTCATTCAATTCAAGTTTATTTGTATAGCGCTTTTACTATACAAATCATTGCAATATTAAATATTTTTTCTTTAATTTTCCCCGACTGCAGTCAAATATAACACTTCGATGAGGCAAAGCTGACGTCTATTCGCGAAAATGTGCTTTGATGCGCTTGTTTGAAAACTTGTGATTAAAGCGCCACTCAGGGGTCAAAAGCTGCAAATGCACTTTAAAGACGCCGCGGCAGCGGTACGAGCAGCGGTAGAACCAACGTTTTGGATGTCCACCTACTGTAATTGCGGCTGCAATTTATTTATTTCATTTATTTATTTATTATTTATTTTACTTAAATTATATGAAAGTAAGTAAAGAAGACTCCATTTTAAAATCACTGAAGTTGTAAAATTAATGAAGCTCTTTTTTACATCGTGTGTATTTTGTTGATTATAATGAGGACGTTTTATTAATCATTCCATTCTTTAGAGTTTCAGTGATTTAGCTAAATCATGCAGGTTTAATTTATTCGTTTCTTTTTTTAATTAGGCCTAAATAACGGGAGCGAAATTATACAGTCCCTCACATTTTACTAAAATAAAGACAATAATTTATAAAACACGCAAGCCTAGCTCACGATAGGCTACCACTCTTAATGCTCCGATGCAAAGTAAACCACAATTTCTTTTGAATAATATAAAACACAATTCATTATTATATAATAATACTGCACACTGTTTGAATTGGTCAAATCTAAAATATGGTGTAGAGAAAATATAAGCACAGGCTCATAGGCTTGACATTTATCCTGCTTGAATTTGTTCTAAGAAACGCACATATCTTCATAAGGACTAAACATTCATCTGTGAATATTCAATATTTTAACTAGCCTACAGTGTTTTTCTTTCATTTTCCCCGACTGCAGTCAAATATAACAAAATGGTGAGGCAAAGCTGACGTCTATTCGCGAAAATGTGCTTTGATGCCCTTGTTTGAAAACCTGTGATTAAAGCGCCACTCAGTGGCCAAAAGCTGCAAATGCACTTTGCAGACGCCCCAGCGGCAGTAGAACCAACGTTTTGGATGGCCACCTACTGTAATAATATGTAACAATTGTCTTGTCATGCTCATAGACTGTATAAAAAACAGGGTCATGCTATATAAATTAAAACAATACTGAGACATCCTTTTCATTTCCTTTTTCATACTCTGATGATATGAAATAATCAAATTTTCAAGAATTAATTCATAATTCATTCTTCTATCTGAAGACCTGATCCTCCCACTGTGGATAATCAACCCAATTAATTTATTAAATGTAGTTGGTTTTTTCATCTGTTAGCCTAAAGATCAAAACAATCATTTCAGGGACATGGCGAGTTACAGGTTAATGGTTTTTTTCCCTTCTTCTATGCATTTTAAAAAAGGCTTTGCAAACTCCACAGTGTTTTTAGTTTTTTAAACAACATACTCCGTCCTACACTAACTACACACACACATTTCCTGTCATATGTCTATGAAAGACGATCAAACCAATCATAGTAGGTAAGGGGCGGCGCGACATGTGCAGCCCCGCCCCAGATGCAGCCCCCGCCCTCGATCTGCAGGCTGCAGCTGCGTGTGCTTCTCGGGAAAAAGGGCACATATGATCAACCTAACTTCTAACATGAACTGCCAGTCAGATGATGAATGTAGTATTACAAACTCAAAACCTGAAGGTTAAGATTGTTTTAAGATTATGTAGACGTAGAAATACAGTAAATTTAATTTTTTTATCTACAGGTTTTTTAAGCTCACAGGACATCATCTTTGTTATTCTGTGTAAGTATAAACATAGAATATAATAATAGAAGTTTTGTTATGTTGTTGTAAATGAATATAACACATAGCAGACTTGTTGAATAAATATTTCGATTATTTGACTAGGTTTTTGAGCTATTAATAAGAGCGTAGCCCTGTATGGATCCACTTAAAACAGGGTCAACAGACTCGGTCTTATAGAGCCGGTGTTCTGCATAGTTTAGCTCCAACACTAATCAAACACATCTGAACCAGCTACTCAAGGTCTTACTAGGTATACTTGAAAATTCCAGGCAGGTGTGTTGAGGCAAGCTGGAGCTAAACTCTGTCAGGACACCGGCCCTACAGGATCAAGTTTGGTTATCCCTGAGATTTAAACATAAAATATATTTTTTAGATTAAATCCTCCCCAAAATCAACACAGAAAATGCTAGTTTTCATATTTCATTTGTTCAGTCACACAGAGCTTATTTACACTTCACATCACTTCATGGGTCTTGATCAATCTCACATACATCTGTAAAGCTGATGACAAAGGACTCCTGCTGTGGCTGTTTTTTATGTGGCGTTTTATTTATGTGTGTGGTTAGTTGTCTGCTATTTGAAATGATGATCACTTTGTGTTTTGTTGATTAATTGTACTTCTTATCTAACCTTTTTTATTTTATTTTTTTTTAAGATGTCTTGGCCTGTATAACTGACACACAAGAGACAACCTCAGTCGGTAATGTATTGTGTATGAGCTGTTCTGTAAATTATAGGGGTGTGTAACGGTACACAACAGTAACTTTTTGTTTATTAAAGGGGTCATCGGATGCTACACATGCACTTTTACAAGTTGTTTGAACTGAAATGTGTGTTTGGCAGTGAGTGTACACAACCACCCTAAAATGATAAAAATCCACCAGTGTTTTTTTTTTTTTTTAAATCTACTAAAACCTTTACCCCTTTCTCAAAACGAGCTGATCTCAGATGCCTGTCTGTCTGTGTGATGTTCACATTGAAGAGTTAATCTGCATTCTGCAATTAATTCTTCAAAGTCTTGGCTTTATACATGTCATTCAAAGTGGTACCAGCAGTCTTACCACACACCTTAGCAATACCCTGAAATCCATTTGTTTTTAAGGTTAAGAGACCCATACCAGAACCTACAAATGAAAAAGTAATGACAGATTCAATAGAAACAAGAATAAAACTATTTTATACAAGTATTGTCCACATTAAAATAAACTACAAAACTTCCGCAAATAAAACACATACGCTGGTGGGCTTTCTTACAAACAGCATGCAAATGATCCTCATAAGTTAAACTTTTCATCTCTTACAGTAACAAGATATTTAAATGATGTACAACCTCAACAACATGATCATTAATAACCACAGGAGAGATGACTGTAGTATTCTCCCTAAACTCTTTAGTTTTCAATAAACGACATCAAAAAAGGACAAATTACAGCAATCTGTGAAATCTGCCAGTACAGAACCATGATCAAGATCCTCATTATGAAGGAGGGAAGCAATCACTGAATCATCCACATACTTGCTGATATGATCCCTCTCTAGTTGTGTTTGACACTCATGTTGGTATAAAGCACAAATAAAAGATGTGAAAGAATGCATCCTTGCAGTGACGCATGAAAAGGATACATCAGATAAAACCCTGTTTACACATTGAGACCTCTCAATTTAAAAAAAATTAATCACAACAGCCAACATATTAGCCCAGAACTTATAAACCCTCTTCAAGCTTTCTGCTAGGATATGAGACGGGATACAGTCAAAAGCAGATGAGAAATCAATAAAAACTAATTGCACATAAGTCTTTGTACCCTCAAGATGTGTTAAAATCATGTTTATTAGAGTACTCATTGCATCATCAACACCACTGCCTGACCTGTAGGGAAACTGAAGTTAGTTCACCCAAATATGAAAATTAGGCTGTGTTTTACTCATCTTCTAGGCATCCTAGGTTTCAGATGAATTCCAGTCGGATTATATTAAAATTGGCCTGGCTATTCCAAACTCTATCATTGCAGTCAGTGTATGTTACAGTTGAACAGTCCACAAGTCGTCAAATTAAGCTCGCACATTCATCATAAAACCTCCCCCACACGGCTCCAGGGGGTGAATAAAAGGCCTTCTGTAGCGAGTCCATTAGTTTTGTAAGAAAACATATCCATATTTCAAAAGTAATAACAGTGCATGCGCACATCTGATGTATGGTAGTCTCGCAAGTTTGTCTATAGGAGCAAAGAAAGTTAAGTTTCCTTACTTTAGCCAAGGAAAATCAGTCTCCTCTTGGTTTATACCGAAATCCTCCGACATTTTTCTTTGCAAATCCTCGGTTTGTACTTCTAATTCATCACCAGTGTTTTGTTTTTGTCTCTCTCTCCGCATTCTTCACTATCACGTAACGCTAACGTACTACATCATCCACCGGAACGGCTTCCACATATGACAGATACCGGAAGTGAGAGAAATGTGTTTATTACGTTTGAAATATGTTTATTTCTCTTACAAACACGCATGCATTCACTACAGAAGTCCTTTATTCACCCCCCGGAGCCATGTGAGGCATGTTTTATTATGGATGCGTGAACTTTATTTGACAACTTGTGGACTGTTCAACTGCAACATCAGCTGTCTGCAATGATAGAGCTTGGAAGAGCCAGGACAATATTTAATACAACTTTGACTGGATTCATCTGAAAGAAGAAAGTCATATACACCCTGGATGCCTCAAGGGTGAGTAAAACACAAGCTAATTTTCATTTTTGGGTGAACTAACCCTTTAATGCTAAATAAAAATATGATTTCAACTGCACTTCAACTGTAAACTTCAAGTCATGTAACTCAAACCGTTTGAGTAAACAGATTGCCTTGATTTAAAACCATGTAAGTTTTAAAACTTTGCAATTAAGTAATTATGTGATTAATTAAGTGCTGATTGAGCTTTAGTGATGAACAGCTGCTGTTACACAAAACAGATTCACTGAAGAAAAGAGAAACACAAGAACTACAACTGACTTCAGACACAGCCTTAGATCTTGAGAGATTTTATGTATTTTATTTCAGTTGATTTTTATCTGATTAAACAACTCCACAAACAGCATCACCAGCTCCACTTATTAATAACCAGACTGACTTTATTTCTGTCAGACGTCTACATAAGATCTTATTGAGAATTAACTAAGGTTTAGATGTTGATTTATTGTTCATTTGAAGTAACAATGTTAGAGATCAGTGTTTGCTTTAGTTGGGCTTTTGACCCTTGACTTCTTTCTTTTTTTTTTTCCTCTGGCTGTTATATCCTTTATTTATGAAGCATATTTATCACAACTGAAAAGACCAGATAAAATAGCATCAGATGTTGGGTTGATATATTGTATATTGGTGTTTTGCAATAATCAGTTATTGAATTGTTCAAAGCCTAATCTCTGATTAAAAAGATGTTGAGTAATTAGTTGGATTAATTGTAGTAAAAGTAATTCTAAGAGCCAGTGTTTCTGTGATAATAAATTAATACATAGAACTTTCCAAACAGTTTGTGCATATACACCTTTCTTCTACAGTGGCAATCAGTCACACACAGACATCAATAATCAGCATATGAACCTCAACAATTGTGACCATAATTAAAATAAATAAATAAATAAATAAAAACCTTCCTGCAATGCGTGCTGGGTAATATTGTAGTACAAAACTCATCTAGGGCTCCCAGCATGCATTTTTTTTTTTTTCTGTATGGTCCACCATTGTTGAGGGTCATATGCTGACTGTAACTTGTAGTTTGTCATTTTTAGAATTGTTTGATACATTCAGATTCTTTAGGTCTGTGTAATGTGGTATTCTTGTAATACATTGTTTAAAAAAAAATAACTTTTATTACCTATATATTTTTCCATTACAGCTAGTCTCTCTGTTGATCCCTGCTTCAACTACACTGTGCTGGACGATCCACGGAGAGCCACCAGCAATCAGTTATCAATCATCTACTACTACAACTACTACTACTACTACTACAACTACACGTGTGACACCTCAGTCATCTGGAGCGGCTGGTATCGTCTCTTTATTAACAGTTTGAGCACTCAGATCCCCAGACACATGTGTTTGCAGTACAGCTGTGGCACCAATATCCCACTGTGGATTCGTGGTGGACACCCAACAGTTGAAGATGGAGTCGTCACTCGAGATGTCTGGGCACAATATAACAATTACTGCTGCTATTACGGGTCTTACCCCATTAAAGTCAAAGCCTGTCCTGGAATTATTATGTCTATGAGCTGGTTAGTCAAACTGTCTGCAATTCAGCATACTGTGCAGGTGATTTTATTTACACTAATCTTTTACACATGTGTTAGTGTCTCCATATCTGTATCTACAGTATATTTAAGGATGAAGCTTTGAGCCAATTTCACATTTTCAAACTGGTTAACACTATTTTCCGCAGTTTACAGAGTGTGAAATTTGTCAATGAAGACATTGTATAAATTAAAATAAAAAACAAGATTAAATATAATGTTGAAATTAATGTTTTGTACCACTGCACAGGTTTACAATACATTTTAAATTTTTATTAAATGAAAATTTTGAATTAATATTTAAAAAAAAAAAAAGTCCATTTGCACAAAGTAATTCACAATATAATTTCTTATTTTCATTCAGGTGATTATATTTAAATGAGCTCCTATTATACATTCGTGATATTTTGTGTCTCTGTTCATTAATCACTATCATCCAAACTTTCAGATGTCGGCAGCATTAACCACCAGGTCTACAACTGTCACACCAGCGACCATCTCAGCTGGTATGTAACACACTGTATGTGTCTATTGATGAAGTGAGTTATTGTGTCAGTTGGTGAGGATGTGAGAAAATGTAGTTAAAAAACTACAAATGACTTCCTTTGCAAACACAGCTCTGATATATCTACACAGGTCGTTTTGAGGAGGATTATATCAAGTCACTTTGACACTTTGTTGAGTGCATTAATGCAGTAATCTGGTCTTTGAACATAATCCAAATAATATAAAAACATACCGCTTTATACATCACCAATAAATAATATACACACAAACTAAATAACAGATTATTTTCATGGTGAGAGTCGATGATAAACTCATGCTGTTTGATTGACCAGCTCCAGTGATTATAGAGGAAGTATTCTTTAATCACTTTCTGTATATAATTTAATCACAATTTAAATAACAGATTACTTTCCCAACATTAACAGAAACAATGTGTAGTTAACCTTGTAGTCACTGGATTAATTTACTGACAAAAAAAAAAAATCAGCATTAAATGATTTTGAGACAGAACATCTGACTTGAATAACCCACAATCAGATAACACTGATCACAGATCCAACTTAACACTATAAGGTCCATTTCTTACAGTAAAAGTCTGTTTTGTATTTTTTGTATTTTTTGTATTTTTTTTTTAAATATAATTTGTTTATCATGGCCTGTAGTAACCATATTTTTGGGTTTATTTGTAGTAAAACAATGGTTGATCTTCGTGAGGGATAGTTGACAATAAATAACCACTTTCCTAGTATTAGGATCCTCTGGAAGGTGATGTTATTTTTTTGTCCAGTGATGATGTATTGCTTCTCTCTCCTTCTCATCTCACTAATGCCCCAGTTGGGCGGAGTCACAGACATGATGTAGAAGTAGGCGTTGATCTG
This sequence comes from Cyprinus carpio, assembly GCF_018340385.1. Taxonomy (NCBI): domain Eukaryota; kingdom Metazoa; phylum Chordata; class Actinopteri; order Cypriniformes; family Cyprinidae; genus Cyprinus; species Cyprinus carpio. The sequence goes on from NC_056597.1 coordinate 34,844,611, forward strand.
TTTCTGCAGAGATGGTCTTTTGTTGCACTATTGCATCATAATGTGATAAAATCTGAAAATGAGTTCGTTTTCTGAACTTGATTTCAATAAAAGCTGTTTTTGGACTAACGAGAGGCGTAACAAATGAGCAACAGATAAAGCTTTTGCAGATACTGTGAATCAGGCATTAGAGCTCACAGTGATCTGTGCATGTTAAGATAAACAGGGAGACCAAAATGTTAAATGTGTCATCTACTGTCATCTACAACTGTAACCTGTATTGGGGGTAACACATTAAAAGTAACGTTTATTATGTACTGTAATCAGATTACTATTTTGATTGATGTAACAAGTAAAGCGATGCATTACTTTAATATACATTGAAAAGCAGCTACAGTAAGTAGCACAGTTAGATTTTTTTAGCGAGTAACCCAATATTGTAACATTACTTTTACAAGTCACTTTCCCCAACATTGACTGTAAACTTGTTATTTTAGAGTTGTGTTTGATATGATGAGAATCAGGTCTGTGTAAAAA